>NC_142803.1:30541330-30692201 GCF_049724085.1 Artemia sp. Qi Xiang Cuo | reverse complement strand
TAGGCTAGTAGCAGTATGCGCATATTGTCTTTGGTCTCTTCAACATCCCCTTCAACAAACGCTGAAAGTTTTAACTTAATACCATTAACCTTTCACCAAGCATTTCTGATACGGCCTCTTGACACCCTGTGGGGGCATGGTATGTTTAGATTTAGTTCCATAGTGTTTCAGTTTTCCCCAAATTTTTCAATTTAATACCCTTAGTTTTAGTGGCAATAGTAGTAGAAGCAGCAGTAGAATTAATAGTACTAGCCTTAGATTTAGTGGCAGTAGTGGTAGTAGAAGTAGTAATAATAGTTACAGTAGTAGTAGTATGAGTAGAACCAGTAGTATTACAATGCAAATATTTTCTTTTGTTTAGTTTAACATTCCCCACAAAAAGTCCTGGTAGTTTCAACTTCACACACCAAACTATTCCTACGATGTTGATGTTACGCCCTTTAGACAACTTGCATACAGACGGCGTGCTGTGATTCAGTTCAACCTCCTCCCTTCAAAATTCCTTGAAAAATTCACCTTCATACCCTTAGGCATAGTTGTAACAGTAGTCACACCAGTGGTATTGGTATTTCGGTCGAACATCCCTCTCATCAAGTCCTGGAAGTTTGCTGCTATATCCTTTTGATAATTTCTATGCTTCTGGAAATTTTCATCTCAATGGCTCCTTACAAGTAGTTGTAATAGAGGTATTAGTTGAAGTAGAAGTAGTAGTAGCAGTGTATGAAGCAATGATAGTAGTATTAGTAGTAGCGTGCACATGCTTCCTTTTGGTTATATGATCATCCCTTTTAAGCATTCTCTGAAAGTACCAACTTAACGCACCAACTAAATCTTTAAATACAATCTTTTAACAATGTACATGCACATAGCGTCTTTTGATTTGGTTCAAATTTCCCCTCAATATTGTAAATTGTATAGTATGGTAGTAGTAGTGGTGGTGGTAGCAGTAGTATGGGTGGTAGTTATAGTAGTAGTGGTAGCATGCAAATATTGTCTTTTTAATCATCTCCCTTATCATTTCCTGAATGTTCCGAATTCCTAAATTCAGTCGTTTCTAAGTTACGATCTCTTGGCAATCCGTATACACGTAACGTGTTTTGATTCAGCTCAAAACTCCCTTCAATATTCTCTAAAAGGATCACATAAATACCCTTTGTCCTTTTAGAAAGTAAAGTTCAAATATGTATACATTTCTCAACAACATATACTATATGCAAACAATGAACGAACTGCCTAACTTACCCTGAGGACTGTGGAGAGGTTGAAATTCCAAAAGACATAATTACAGGACCTTTCAACAATGCTGAACAAAATGGCTATCTCAAAATTTTGATTGGATGTATTTCGGGGAATGATAGGCTTGGTAGGGGGGGGGGGGGGCTGGTTTCCCTTCATTCACTTTTGACTCTTAAAAGGGCACTAGAACTTGCGACTTCCAGTCAAATGATCCCCATTCGATTCAAAGCTTATGCAACCATCTTTTCCATAAGAACCTTATATGTCCCGGGGCACAAATTTGCACTTTACTGAAAAAAATATAAATGTTTTTACTTTTATAACTTTAATAAATCAAATAATTTTAACATTTTGATTAATAAATATCAGTATATGTATATTAAACTGACAATGAACATTCATTTTTATTTTTTCAGTAAAGTGCAAATTTTGTTCCAGCCTTGGGAAGGCATAGGGGTTTTGGGCCCAACTTATGTTAATTTCTGCTCGTTTGAGTTTGACTCGGTTATTTATTGTAATTTCTGTTCGTTTTGGGTTTCATTTATTTATTGATGCTGATTTGTGATAGTTTCGAGCTTGGTAGATTATTTGATTTTATTTATACTAATTTTTTGTGTAATGGAGTTTTCTACTTTTCTTTGAAAATCTTATTTTGTGGAAAAAGTTTTTTTAATTAATTTTTGTTCGTTTTATATTGACATAGTCTTTTCAGGGAAAAAGAAAATAACACTTTAAATCATTTTGTTTTTTAAGACCTTATAGTTTGGCCTGCTATTTGTATACTGGAGAAAAATTTTCAGCAATTTTTAATAACATACACCATTTTAAAAATCTGGACATAAATAGTACTGTTTAACTTAGTTTCATACCTCCTCTAGTTGACCTGAAATAGAAAATTTGATACCATTCGCAAAAAAATCTGTTTACTTTCTTTGATAGCTTTGATACACTTACACTATTTTGATTTGGTTAAATTTTAAGAGCAGAAGTAGCCTCAAAAGTTTGAACATAATACCCTCAGTTGTTCTTGGGATACTGCTGAGGTGCCTTATTGGGAATTAGCATTATCACAGAGCATTTTGATTTAATTTTAAGGCAACATTTAGTTTTTAAACATAATGGGCCAATGGGAGGGTGGGAGTGGAAGGGGATTAGTTGCCCTCCAACCACTTTCGAATATCAAAAAGGGCATCAACCCTTTCTATTTTCTATCGAATGAGCCCCTTTTGAAGTTCCCACGACAACTCCTTCGATACGAAGTGCCCTGGTCTAAACAACAACAAAAACAAAAAACATTACTAATCACTTTCAACCATTAAAAAGGGCACTAGCCTTTGGATTTCCAATCGAATTAGCCTTTTTGGAAGTTTTTACGACAACGCCTTCTATAAAAACCTTATATGCGCCCACGGCATAGCTTAAAACCCTTGTCCTGACAGTTGTGGGGGAGTATCCTTTTCAAAAACATTTTTTCTATCTGGAAATCAACTAGCCTATGGTAAACAAAATGACTATCTCAAAATTTTGATTGGATGCGTTTGGGTGAATGATGGACGTGAGGGGGGGGGGGGCTAGTTGCCCTCCAATCAGTTTATACTATCAAAAAGAGCGCTAGCCCTTTGAATTTCCAATCAAATGAGCCCCTTTTGAAGTTTCTATGACAATGCCCTCTATAGAAACCTTATATACCCCAGGACTTAACTTAAAACCCTTGCCCTGACGGTTGTTGGGGAGTGTCCTCCTCAAATACAGATTTTTTTTTATCTGGAAATCAACTACGCTGAGCAAAATGGCTATCTCAAAATGTTGATTGGATGTGTTTGGGGGAATGTTGGGCGTGGGGAGGGGCTAGTTCCCCTCCAATCACTTTCGAATAATAAGAAGGGAACTAGCCCTTTGAATTTCCAATCGAATTAGCCTGTTTTGAAGTTTCTACGACAACACTTTCTTATAAATCCTTATATGTCCTCAGGGCATAACTTAAGAACCCTCACCCTGAGGGTTGTGGGGGAGTGCCCTCCGGGGGTGTGTCCTCGTAAAAAACATATTTTCTATCTTGAAATCAACTAGCCTACGCTGAACGAAATGGCTATCTTAAAATTCTGATTGGATGTGTTTGGAGGAATGATGGTCGTGGGGGGCTAGTTGCCCTCCAATCACTTTCAACTATTAAAAAGGACACTAGACCTTTGAATTCCAAATCGAATGAGCCTGTTTTGAAGTTTCTACGACAACACCTTCTATAAAAACCTTATATGCCCCCAGGACATAACTTAAAACCTTCGCCCTGAGGGTTGTGGGGGAGTGTCCTCCTCAAAAACATATTTTCTATGTTATAATCAACTACGCTGAACAAAATGGCTATGTCGAAATTTTGATTTGATGTGTTTGGGGGAATTATGGGTGTGGGGGGGGGGGCTAGTTGCCCTCTAATCCCTTTCGACTTTTAAAAAGGGCACTAGCCCTTTGAGTTTCCAGTCGAATGAGCCTGTTTTGAAGTTTCTATGACAACAACTTCTATAAAAAACTTTATATGCCCCCAGGGAGTAGCTTAAAACCTTTGCCCTGAGGGTTGCGGGGGTTTCCTCCTCAAAAACATATTTTCTATCTGGAAATCAACTACACTGAACAAAATGGCTATCTCACAATTTTGATCGGATGTGTTTGGGGGAATGATGGGCTTGGGGAAGGGCTAGTTCCCCTTCAATCACTTTCGACTATTAAGAAGGGAACTAGCCCTTTGAATTTCCAATCGAATGAGCCTGTTTTGAAGTTTCTACGACAACGCCTTCTTATGAATTCTTATATGCCCTCAAGGCATAACTTAAAACCCTCGCTCTGAGGGTTGTGGGGGAGTGTCCTCTGGGGGTGTGTCCTCGTAAAAAACATATTTTCTATCTTGAAATCAACTAGCCTACGCTGAACAAAATGGCTATCTCAAAATTCTGATTGGATATGTTTGGAGGAATGATGGGCGTGGGGGGCTAGTTGCCCTTTAATCACTTTCAACTATTAAAAAGGGCACTAGCCCTTTGAATTCCAAATCGAATGAGCCTGTTTTGAAGTTTCTACGACAACGCCTTCTATAAAAACCTTATATGCCCCCAGGGCATAACTTAAAACCTTTGCCCTGAGAGTTGTGGGGAAGTGTCTTCCTCAAACATATATTTACTATGTGTTTGGGGGAATGATGGGCGTGGGGGGGGGTATAGTTGCCCTCCAATCCCTTTCGACCATTAAAAAGGGCACTAGCCCTTTGAATTTCCAATCGAATGAGCCTTTTTGAAGTTTCTACGACAACACCTTCTATAAAAAAAAACTTTATATGGCCCCAGGGCATAACTTTAAAGCCTTGTGCTGAGGGTTGTGGGGGAGTGTCCACCTCAAAAACACATTTTCTATCTGGAAATCAACTACGCTGAACAAAATGGCTATCTCAAATTTTGATTGGATGTGTTTGGGGGAATGATTGGCGTAGTTTCCCTCCAATCACTTTCGACTATTAAAAAGGCACTAGCCACTCCAATTTCCAATCTAATGAGCACTTTTATAAGTTTCTACGACAACTCCTTTGATACGAAGTGCCCGGGTATAGAGAAAAAAAAACAAAAAAAAAACAACACATTGTGCCCACATCCTTCTTTATTTAGGCAGAGCCTATGATGTTGAAAAGAGTTTTGAAGTAAATCAAAACACGTTACGTGAATACGGATTGCCAAAAGAGCGTAACTTACGAATGACTTAATATATGAATTTGGAACATTCAGGAAATGATCAGGGAGATGATTAAAAATGCAATATTTGCATGCTACCACTACTACAATAACCACCTCTCATACCTCTGCTACCACTACTACTGCTACTACTATACTACGCCATTAACAATATTGAAGGGAAATTTGAACCAAATCAAAAGACGCTAAATGAATGTACATTGTCAAAAGAGCGTATTTCAAGAATTGGTTTGGGCATGAAGTTAGAACTTTCAGAGAATCCTTAAAAGGGAAGACCATCTGACCAAAAGGAAGTATATGCACGCTACTACTATTACTACTATCACTGCTTCATTCACTACTACTGCTACTGCTACTTCAACTACTATTTCTATTGCAACTACTTGTGAGGAGCCATTGAGATGAAAATTTCATGAAGCATAGAAATTATCAAAAGGATATAACAGCAAACTTCCAGGACTTGATGAGAGGGATGTTTGATTGACCCAAAATACAATACTTTAATTCTACTTCTGCTACTAGTGCTACCGTAATTACCATCAACATTATTACTAGTAATACTAATGCTACTGCTGTGACTACTGTTACAACTATGCCTAAGGGTATGAAGGTGAACTTTTCAAGGAATTTTGAAGGGGGGAGGTTGAACTGAATCACAGCACGCCGTCTGTATGCAAGTTGTCTAAAGGGCGTAACATCAACATCGTAGGAATAGTTTGGTGTGTGAAGTTGAAACTATCAGGCCTTTTTTGGGGGGATGTTAAACTAAACAAAAGAAAATATTTGCATTGTAATGCTGCTGGTTCTAATCATGCTACTACTACCTTAACTATTGTTACTACTTCTACTACCACTACTGCAACTAAATCTAAGGCTAGTACTATTAATTCTACTGCTACTACTACCGCTATTGCTACTACAACTAAGGGTACTAAGGTGAAAATTTTCGGGAAAACTGAAACTGTATGGAACTAAATCGAAACATACCATGCCCCCAGAGGTTGTCAAGAGGACGTATCAGAAATGCTTCGTGAACGGTTCATGGTATTAAGTTCAAACTTTCAGCATTTGTTGAAGAGAACAAAGGCACTATGCGCATTCTGCTACTAATGCTACTACATCTATTGCTACTACGCGAGCTAAGAGTATTAAGATGAAGCTTTCAAGGAATATTTTGCCGTTTGTTGAACTAAATCAAAACGAACTATATACATTTAGATTTTCAAAAAGTTGACGAAAAGATATCTGAAGAACGGCTTACATCATTAAGTTAGACCAAAAACTTTAAACCGTACGATAATCCTCTTGTATGGTTGGCCCACTCGGAATGTAGGCCCGCTTGCTTGGTGGGACAGGGCACCCGTCGGAATGATGGGATAGGGCCCCTGCCAGAATGGTGGAATAGGGCACCCACCGGGATGTGGGATAGGGCAACCGTCGGAATTTAGGGACAAGGCACCACCTGGAGTGTAAGGAAAGGGAACCGCTCGGAAAGTAGGGACAGGGCACCGCTTGTATATACTACATTGTTTCACGGACAACATGAATGATTGCACAATATCAGATATGCTATAATTCTTGAAGTTTGCGAAGTTCTGAGAAACCTATGTGCAAAAAGGATAGGGCTGCGCTTGTATGGTGGGGTAGGGCTAAGGTTAAATAGATTGAGCCCGTCCTACTTGTGACTACTATTACAATTATGCCTAAGGATATGAAAATTAACAATTCAAGGAATTTTGAAGGGAGGAGGTTGAACTGAATCACAGCACGCCGTCTGTATGCAAGTTGTCTAAAGGGCGTAACATCAACATCGTAGGAATAGTTTGGTGTGTGAAGTTGAAACTACCAGGACTTTTTGTGGGGAATGTTAAACTAAACAAAAGAAAATTGTTGAATTGTAATGCTACTGGTTCTATTCATACTACTACTACCGTAACTATTATTACTATTTCTACTGCTACTACTGCCACTAAATCTAGGGCTAGTACTATTAATTATACTGCTCCTAATACTGCTGCTGCTAATGAAACTAAGGGTATTAAGGCGAAAATTTTGGGAATAATTGAAACTGTATGGAACTAAATCGAAATACATTATGCCCACACAGGTTGTCAAGAGGACGTATCAGAAATGCTTCGTAAACGGTTGATGGTATTAAGTTAAAACTTTCAGCGTGTGTTGAAGGGGATGTTGAAGAGACCAAAGGCATTATTCGCTTACTGCTACTAATGCTACTACAGCTATTACTCCTACGCAAGCTAAGAGTATTAAGGTGAAGCTTGCAAGGATATTTTGCCGGATGCTGAACTAAATCAAAACTATATACTTGTAGATTTTCAAAGAGTTGACAAAAAGATATCTCAAGAACGACTTACATCATTGTTATACCTAGAAGGGTTTAACTGTGGTAGATTTTGAAGTAGCCAACAGGCACTATGTGTATACTATTAATACTACCACTGCAGCTATTGTAACTAATGACGCTAAGGGTAACAATGTATGAAAAAAAGAGAGGAAAGGAAATATATATATATATATATATATATATATATATATATATATATATATATATATATATATATATATATATATATATATATATATATATATATATATATATATATATATATATTCATCTTGATCACCCGAATGAGGAAAGACCTAAGGGTGAGCTTCAAAGCCATCTGTTGACTCTTTCAAACAAAAGATCAACTGAGGTATTTAACCTAAAGACTAAACTGTGTAAAGCTCTAGCAACATATTTCACACCCAGGACCTTACAACGTTTAAGATGTTAAAAGAATCACCACACTTTCAAAAACAGTATTGTTTTAAATTGCAGTTCAATATTAATTTACATCAAGCCAGTAGTAAGTTTTCTTTGAACTTTAATTGCTTAATTGTAGTGTTTAAGTATAATAAATTCATGACCCGAGATTCTTGATTTTCTTGATCTGTAACTTGACATTTAGAATTCTGTACCAGCTCTGCTTTAGCTAGTTTATTGTTACATAGCTGTAGGTGCTTGGGTACTTCGTGGTGTCTAGTAAAATATCAACTGAATAGGAGTTTTTTTTTCGTTCTGAATTTGACTTAGAAAACATCCTAATTAAAGTTGATACTAAAGGCTGACATTAAAACTTTAAACTAGGAAAAATACCCTTAATTATGCAAAGAAGAGAGGGCTCCTGCTCATGGGCGCCCGTAAGCTGAATTCCAGGCGGGGGCAAACCTGATCTAATTTGCACTTTTAATGTTATATAATAGAAAACTCAGAACAAAATACAAAACTAAGGCAGCATCATTCGGCCAGGGTGGGGGGGGGGGCGCCCCCTGTCCCCCCTTATGGACGCCCATGCTCCTGCTTCCTTTGATCAATGGCTGAAATTCCCAAAAATTCATTGCGGAGGCAATTCGTTCTCCAATAAATATCTCAAAGTAAAAGGAACTACTGAAAATACCCTAGAAGATAGAATTTAGCCGAATTAAGCGGTAAGCAATTTGCATTCTATGAATAGCAAGGTAAACAAATTGAAAATGATATAATCCTAGTCACAAATATTATTATGAAAGCTAATTGTGCTAAGACTGTTGGACAGCGCAGACGGAAATCTGGGACAAAATAGGGGTGAATGGTCAAAACGATGTCTAAAGGTTAAAACTGGCCTCTTTGCAGTAGCAATTTACACCCCTTTCTTTGACCTTCTGCTCTTTACGCTATTCCAACTTACTCTTTGAGTAGGGAGGAGAGAGAGCAATGGCCTCTTCATGCTTAACTGAGATTTCTATTCGTTTTAAGTTTCAACGCCTCTCTTTACTCCCCTTTGGAAAAAATAGTTTCCAATACATTTACTTCATTTCCTTTTCCCTGTACTTTTTACACGGAAATTAAGGACTGAACGATATGGTTATGACAATTATAAATATTCAAAAAAATGAAAAAAAATAAGATCGCCTACTTTCTTCGACAATGAAAATTTATTTCACAAGTTCTTTTTTCCCCATCGCATCAAATTCCTAAGAATTTTGAATTTTACTTTCCTAATTGTATTGTCCTATTTGCTCAATTGTTAAAATAGTTGATACAGGGACTTCTTGAAATCCAAATTTTTTTTTTTTTTTTTTTAGTCGCATCTTGAATGGCCCCCCAAAATTCCTTTGTCAAGCAACTACTCCTTAATATCAATCAAAGTTTGAGGCAAATTTGTTGATTTTTCTCTTCCCTGTTCTCTTGTAAAACTGACTTTTGAATTGCCATAGCCTCTCTCCACTCTCTTTCTCCACTCTACTATCTAAACTATACTCTTAATTCCATTCTCTTGTGAAACATTCTGCCTTTTAGGTGTCACAGCCAAATAGTATGCTTAAAAACAAAACGCTCTCATCAATGGGTGTTCTTAAGTGGCTTACCATCACTACGCTGCCCTTACCATGAACAGCGTGTTTATGACCATATCGAATTTTGACTTAGAAAACTGCTACTTTCGAGATACAAATAAAACATGGAAAAGCGGATCGTACTAATCGATAAAAGGTACCAAGTTTACTGATAACATCTACTATTGTCATTTTTTATCACAATTTGACAAAGCGCCTTTCGAACTAAATCGGACATCCTGTACTCTCCAAATTCCTGTGTTTTAGCAACTCTTATGAAGCTTCTTTTTGAGGTTGTCATTGTCCAAAAAATTGTTTCATTGAAAGCTTTTGCCGAAAATGAGCTCCCAAAAATACTCAAATAATTTATTTTCTGTATTTACATATGCTGAAGTGAAGCTGTACTATTCAGCTAAATATTGAAAGTTTGATGTAGCTCACTTCACTAAGTTATACAAAGGACATAATTTGGTGTTCGGGTCGTTGGTAGTTTTAACTTATTATCCACAAGTGTGTCTATAATCTAGCTCAGGCAATGCTCCCCTGTATCCGTCTAGCGCACACAGAGTAGACAAAAAGTTGTCCTCTTTCTTTCAAGATTTCGTTTCTTCGGAAATCGATCCTATTTAGTTTAACATAGTCCTTGAGTCGCGCATTTTTGAACTTTGGCCTTTTACCAAATCGTTTCAGGTAACGAATCAAACACCTCGTGGTAACGAACTGTAAGTAAGGAGCGACCCGCCTCAATAGTAACCGAAACTCTAAAAAATGGAATTTCGATACCAATAGATACATCAAAAGAATCAAATTTTTATGCTGATTTCAAATATATAAGTTTCATCAAGTTTAGTTCTACCCATCAAAAGTTACGCGCCTGAGAAAATTTGCCTCATTTTCGAAAAAAAGGGAAACACCCCCTAAGAGTCATAGAACCTTAATGAAAATCATACCATCAGATTCAGCAAAAAGTGTCAAATTTCGTCGCTACTCACAAAGAAACTTGACATTACTGCATTAGTGTTCTTTGAAATTCTAAATATAATGTTGAAATTTTCACTAAGACTACTCCCCTTTTTAAAGAATATTTTCCCTTTTGACTGGATAAGGCCTTATCGAAAGCTTTGCAACATCAACCGGTGTTCTACAAGGTAACTTGCTATCACCCTCAATATTCAATCTCTTTTTAACTGCAGCCCCTTCAGTCACTGAAAGCCCATCCGGCACCCTCATAGAAGGGATATGATGCACAAACTTGCTTATGCCCAAAGATATAGCCCTAATTTCTGAGTCCCTCCGTGATCTTCAATTTTGAACTTATGTCGTCCAACAGACAACCAACCTCTTTCGGCTGATTGAATGAAAAAACAAGTTTTTTCAACTGAAAGGAAGAAGCAACACTAAAACTTAAAACAAACAGAAATTATTACGTATATGGGGGGGGGGGGTTCGCCCACTAGTCAACACCTCGCTCTTAACACTAAAGTTAGAATTTTGTTCCAATTCTTTAAGAATGACCCCTGAATCACATAGGCTGTTTAGCTAGAATAAATAGCTCGAAAACGATGGCTATGCACTGCTCACCTAAAACTGATTCTGGGGGCTAAACTCTAGCCCCCAGCTTGAAGATGGTAATATAAAGTGGGTTGAAGAATTTACATACCTTGGTATCTTGCTCACCTTCGATAAAGTATCGTCTTGCTGCCTTTGAAACAAAATCGTAGATATAATTCTGGGGGAAGGGGGGGAAGTCTGGTTAGCTAGGTAAGCCTTGTTGGTGTGATTACTTGAAATTAATAAGTGCTTTAAGCAAAGGTGAATGGTGCTTCATAAGAAAAATAGCTCGAAGTAAAAATAAGAATAAGAATTGTAAGAATTACTTTTTTTTTTACTTTATTACTTTATTATTAAACACGATTATAACAATTCACAATTTACAACTACTGCACTAATGAAAAAAACTAAGTTTTTGCTGAGGTACAGTAAAACGGCTAGTCATTTAAAAAACACACGAACAAAAAACAACTAAATAAACTAAAAAATGGAAGAAAAAAGTAAACCAAACTCCTTCACATTATCGAATCAAAATTAACTTCTACCTCCTGACCTTCCTACCCCAGGACTTCCCATCCACCCGTTCCATCCTACAATTTCCATTCACTCTACCACCCCATCTACCCATTCCTTCCTACCACTCCCATCCACCCGTTACTCCCTGCGACCCCAGCCACCTAAGCCTCCCAACCACCCCTTGCTCATTAAAAAATAAATAAATAATATTAACAATAATAAATGAAATTAAATTAACACATTTATTAACCATTTTTTAATAAATATTATTTTACCTTTCTCTTAAAATCCAAAAGATGTTCAGCCACCCTAATCCTCACTGGTAAAGGATTTCAGACAGCAGTTCCAAGAAACTGCAATCGGAATCCTGATCTTGCGCTACTTCTAAGCCTCAACCCCCAAATTTTTACTGTTCCTCGTATCATATGCATGAATATCACAGTTAGCACGGTAAATATCACAAAAAATATTTGGGACTAGATTATGCACGCACTGGAAGACAAAAACTGCTGCGATACAAATAAAAAATGGGAAAGCGGATCGGAATAATCGATAAAAGGTACCAAATTTACTGATAACAGATACTATTGTCATTTTTTATCACAATTTGACAAAGCGCCTTTCGAACTAAGTCGGACATCCTGTACTCTCCAAATTCCTATGTTTTAGTAACTCTTATGAAGCTTCTTTTTGAGGTTGTCATTGTCCAAAAAATTGTTTAATTGAAAGCTTTTGCCGAAAATGAGCTCCCAAAAATACTCAAATAATTTATTTTCTGTATTTACATATGCTGAAGTGAAGCTGTATTATTCAGCTAAAGATGGAAAGTTTGATATATCTCACTTCACTAAGTTATACAAAGGACATAATTTGGTGTTCGGGTCGTTGGTAGTTTTAACTTATTATCAACAAGTGTGTCTATAATTTAGCTCAGGCAATGCTCCCCTGTATCTGTCTAGCGCACACAGAGTAGAAAAAAAGTTGTCCTCTTTCTTTCAAGATTTCTTTTCTTCCGGAATCAATCCTATTTAGTTTAACATAGTCCTTGAGTCGCGCATTTTTGAACTTTGGCCTTTTATCAAACAGTTTCAGGTAACGAATCAAACAGCTCGTGGTAACGAACTGTAAGTAAGGGGCGATCCGCCTCAATAGTACATCAACCGGTGTTCTGCAGGGTAACTTGTTATCACTCGTAATATTCAATCTCTTTTTAACTGCAGTCTCTTCTGAACTAATTCAATCTCTTTTTAATCTCTTTTTAATTCTGTATATTTAAGTTTTTAGCATTTTTAAAAAGTGCATGGCAGTGCATGTCCAAGCAGTGCATGGCCATCGTTTTCGAGCTATTTATTCTAGTTAAACAGCCTATGTGATTCAGGGGTCATTCTTAAAGAATTGGAACAAAATTTGAACTTTAGTGTTAAGAGCGAGGTGTTGACGAGGGGCTGACCCCCCTCATCTATGTAATAATTTATGTTCGTTTTAAGTTTTAATGTTGCTCCTTACTTTCAGTTGAAAAAACTTATTTTTTCATTTAATCAGCCCAAAGAGGTTGGTTGTCTTGTGGACGATATAAGTTCAAAATTGAAGATCACGGAGGGACACAGAAATTAGGGCTACATCTTTGGGCATAAGCAAGTTTGTGTATCATATCCCTTCTATGAGGGCGCCGGAGGGACTTTCAGTGACTGAAAGGGCAGCAGTTAAAAAGAGATTGAATATTACGGGTGATAGCAAGTTACCTTGCAGAACACCGGTTGATGTTGCAAAGGTATCGATAAGGCCATATCCAGTCAAAACGGAAAGTATTCTTTAAAAAAGGGAAATGTCTTAGTGAAAATTTCTACATTATATTCACCATTTCAAAGAACACTAATGCAGTAATGTCAAGTTTCTTTGTGAGTAGCGACGAAATCTGACACTTTTCGCTGAATCTGACGGTGTGTTTTAATTAAGGTTCCATGACTTTTAGGGGGTGTGACCCCCTTTTTTCGAAAATCAGGCGAATTTTCTCAGGCGCGTAACTTTTGATAGGTAGAACTAAACTGGATGAAACTTATATATTTGAAATCAGCATAAGAGTTTGATTCTTTTGATGTATCTATTGGTATCAAAATTCCGTTTTTAGAGTCTCGGTTACTATTGAGGCGGATCGCTCCTTACTTACAGTTCGTTACCACGAGCTGTTTGATTCATTACCTGAAACGGTTTGATAAAAGGCCAAAGTTCAAAAATAGGCGACTCAAGGACTATGTTAAACTAATTAGGATCGATTCCGGAAGAAAAGAAATCTTGAAAGAAAGAGGACAACTTTTTGTCTACTCTGTGTGCGCTAGACGGATACAGGAGAGCATTGCCTGAGCTAAATTATAGACACACTTGGGGATAATAAGTTAAAACTACCAACGACCCGAACACCAAATTATGTCCTTTGTATAACTTAGTGAAGTGAGATATATCAAACTTTCCATCTTTAGCTGAATAATACAGCTTCACTTCAGCATATGTAAATACAGAAAATAAATTATTTGAGCATTTTTGGGAGCTCATTTTCGGCAAAAGCTTTCAATTAAACAATTTTTTGGATAATGACAACCTCAAAAAGAAGCTTCATAAGAGTTACTAAAACATAGGAATTTGGAGAGTACAGGATGTCAGACTTAGTTCGAAAGGCGCATTGTCAAATTGTGATAAAAAATGACAATAGTATCTGTTATCAGTAAACTTGGTACCTTTTATCGATTATTCCGAACTGCTTTCCCATTTTTTATTTGTATCTCGAAAGTAGCAGTTTTCTAAGTCAAACTTCGATATGGTCTTAAGCATGCTGTTCATGGTAAGGACAGCGTAGGTACTCTAGAGTACCTATGTTGTGATGGTATGCCACTTAAGAACACCCATTGATGAGGGCGTTTTGTTTTTAAGCATACTATTTGGCTGCGACAATTAAAAGGCAGGATGTATCACAAGAGAAGGGAATTGAGAGAGTCGAGTTTAGATAGTAGAGTGGAGAAAGAAAGTGGAAAGAGGTAATGGCAATTCAAAAGTCAGTTTTACAAGAGAACAGGGAAGGGAAAAATCAACGAATTTGTCTCAAATTTTGATTGATATTAAGGAGTAGTTGCTTGACAAAGGCATTTTGAGGGGATGTTCAAGATTCGACTAAAACAAAAAAAATTGGATTTCAAGAAGTCCCTGTATCAACTGTTATTTGAGCAAATAGGACAGTACAATTAGGAAAGTTAAATTCAAAATTCTTAGGAATTTGATGCGATGGGGAAAAAGAACTAGTGAAATAAATTTTCATTATCGAAGGGAGTAGGCGATCTTATTTTTATTTTTTTGAATATTTTTAATTGTCATACCCATATCGTTCAGTCTTTAATTTTCGTGTAAAAGCGCATGGAAAAGGAAATGAAGTAAATGTATTTATTCCAAAGAGGAGTAAAGAGAGGCGTTGAAACTTGAAACGAATAGAAATCTCAGTTAAGCATGGAGAGGTTGTTACTCTCTCTCCTCCCTACTCAAAGAGCACGTTAAAATAGCGTAAAGAGCAAAGGGTCAAAGAAAGGGGTGTAAATCGCTACTGCAATTCAATAATTAGACATCATTTTGACCATTCACACCTATTTTTGTCCCAGATTTCCATCTGTGCTGTCCAACAGTTCTAGCACAATTAGCTTTCATGATAATACTTGTGACTAGGATCATATCAACTTCAAGTTTTTTACCTTGCTATCCATAGGATGCAAATTGCTTACCGCTTAATTCAGCTAAATTCTATCTTCTAGGGTATTTTCAGTAGCTTCTTTTACTTTGAGATGTTTATTGGAGAACGAGTAGCCTCCGCAATGAATTTTTGGGATTTTTTTTTCCAAGTAATTACCTGTAATACATTAATAAACTAGCTAAAGCAGAGCTGGTACAGAATTTTAAATGTCAAGTTACAGATCAAGAAAATCAAGAATCTCGGGTCATGAATCTTTTATACTTAAAGACTACAATTAAGCAATTAAAGTTTAAAGAAAACTTACTACTGGCTTGATGTAAATTTTTATTGAACTGCAATTTAAAACAATACTGTTTTTGAGACTGTGGTGGTTCTTTTAACATCTAAAATTTTGTAAGGTCCCGGGTGTGCTATATCTTACTAGTGCTTTACACAGTTTAGTCTTTAGGTTAAATACCTCAGTTGATCTTTTGTTTGAAGGAGTCAACAGACGGCTTTGAAGCTCACCCTTAGGTCTTTCCTCATTCGGGTAATCAAGATATATATATATATATATATATATATATATATATATATATATATATATATATATATATATATATATATATATATATATATATATATATATATATATATATATATATATATATATATATATATATATATATATATATATATATATATATATAAATATATATATATATATATATATATATATATATATATATATATATATATATATATATATATATATATATATATATATATATATATATATATATATATATATATATATATATATATATATATATATATATATATATATATATATATATATATATATATATATATATATATATATACCTGCCATTGCTAAGTTCTATTCGTGTCTTTTCTGCTCTTTTTAGATTCCCTACGGAAGGTTAGATTTTTTTAATGTTTTTTTTTTTTTTTTTTTTTTTTTTTTTTTTTTTTTTTTTTAAGCACTGAAGACGACTTGGCGGAGGTCCTTGTCGAAATATTTGCTTGTTCTTTGTTTTCTAATTTTGCCACTAGCTGACACAATCCTCGTTTCTCACCTATTTGATTTTATCTTTTATTTATTATTTCCTTTCCTCTCTTGATTTCATACGTTAATACCCTTAGCCTCATTAGTTACAGTAGCTGTAGTGGTAGTATTAATAGTATACACATAGTGCCTGTTGGCTACTTCAAAATCTACCACAGTTAAACCCTTCTGGGTCTAACTTAATGATGTAAGCCGTTCTTGAGATATCTTTTTGTCAACTTTTTGAAAAGCTACAGGTATATAGTTTTGATTTAGTTCAGCATCCGGCAAAATATTCCTAGAAAGCTTCACCTTAATACTCTTAGTTTGCGTAGTAGCAATAGCTGTAGTAGCATTAGTAGCAGTAAGCGCATAATGCGTTTGGTCTCTTCAACATCCCCTTCAACACACGCTGAAAGTTTTAACTTAATACCATCAACCGTTTACGAAGCATTTCTGATACATCCTCTTGACAGCCTGTGGGGGCATAATATGTTTCGGTTTAGTTCAATACAGTTTCAGTTTTCCCCAAATTTTTCAATTTATTACCCTTAGTTTTTAGTAGCAGTAGTAGTGGTAGTAGCATTAGAATTAATAGTACTAGCCTTATATTTAGTGGCAGCAGTAGTATTAGAAGTAGTAATAATAGTTATGGTAGTAGTAGTATGAATAGAACCAGTAGCATTACAATGCAACAATTTTCTTTTGTTTAGTTTAACATTCCCCACAAAAAGCACTGGTAGTTTCAACTTCACACACCAAACTATTCCTACGATGTTGATGTTACGCCCTTTAGACAACTTGCATACAGACGGCGTGCTGTGATTCAGTTCAACCTTCCCCCTTCAAAATTCCTTCATTGTTCATTTTCATACCCTTAGGCATAATTGTAGTAGTAGTCACCAGTAGGATGGAGTCAATCTATTTAAGCTTAGCCATACCCCACGATAGAAGCGCAGCCTTATCCTTTTTGCACATAGGTTTCTCAGAATTTCGCAAACTTCAAGAATTATACCATATCTGATATTGTGTAATCATTCATGTTGTTGGTGAAACAGTGTTATATATACATGCGGTGCCCTTTCCCTACATTCCGAGCGGTGCCCTGTCCCTACATTCCGGCGGGTGCCCTGTCCCTATATTCTGTCAGGTGCCCTATCCCACCATTCTGGTGGGTGCCCTATCCCACCATTCTAGCGGGTGCCCTATCCCACCATTCCGACGGATGCCCCTTCCCACCAAACAAGCGGGCCTACATTCCAAGTGGGCCCACCATACAAGAGGATTATCATACAAGAGGCCAGCCATACAACAGCACACAACACTATCCATACAACAGATATAACCACCTATATAACAACAGACGACACCATATATCAACACACAAATCATATATCAACACTCAAAACCATCCATATATTGACGCATAAAACCAACCATGCAACAAGACACAAATACAACCATATAATAACACACATAACCAACCATACATCAATAGACATAACCAACCAAACATCAATACTATAAAAATAACATCCATACATCAATACACAACACCATAATACACATTGCTAATTATACAAGAGACATATCTTGAGGTCTCTGATAAGAAATATTTCTGTAAGAATGCCAATATTCCGACGGGGCTGCCGGTCCTTGTCTTAAGCATTGTTTCATTATAAAAGAACAGAAGACATTGTCTTTATTATGAGTTTTCTTTTCCAATGACAGGTTTTTAGCTTCTAAGCAACTTCCCATTGATGCTATGAAATTTGTGTTTGATGTAGGAATCGAACCTGAGACCCATGATTTCCCAAAGTAAAAGCACGACACGTTACTCGACTGAGCCAACAAGCCATTGAAAATATTATGATTTTAGAAGTATATTCAATGTATTGTTTCGGGGAAATTGGCCAACTGATGTTAAGCGTCATAATATCGTAACAAGTTATTTGCACATTTGATTTATCAATTAAATTTCTGGTAAGTATTAACAGTAATCTGTTTCGGGGCGTAATTTATGGCATCCTCTTGAAAATATGTATGCCAGGATGATTTGAGATGCAGACTGGACAGACAATTTCTTACGGTGGTTGGGCTACATGTCCCCTATTCAGAACCATAAGTCCCCCACCAGGGCACCAAGTCCCACACCGGGGCCCCAAGTCCCCACTTCATGGCCCCCTCTCCAACTTCCAGGGGCCCAAACCCTCACCCTTCAGGACCCAATCCCACCCCACCCCCAGTTCCGGGGGCCCAACCTTCCCCCCTCAAGGCACCCTATCCCTGCCCCTCTATGCCTCCCCCCAACCCACGCAACTTTTTTTGACAGTTTTTTCATCGTTTTTTTCATGCCTTAAAATCATATAAAATATATATCTAGCAAAAAAAATCACCCGTTATATTTTAAAAGCACAAAATAAGGATGATATAAATGTGTCCGTCGTGAGTTTTTCTATTAGAAAAATAATATTTCTGGTAATTTTTTTTTACATAAATTTTTTCAACTTTTTTTTATGTCTTAAAATCCATTAAACATACTTTTAGGCAAATAGAAATCCCATGTGATATTTAAAAAGTAACAAATAAGGATGATATAAATGTGTCTGTTGTGAGTTTTTCTATTAGATAAATAGTGTTTGTAGTGTCGTTTACACGGAATTACCAAATCTTGATAGGTATTACAAAATCTTGTCTTGCAATATCAAAGTCTTGCATGGTAATAAAAGTATCCTCCCACCCAGAAACACAGGCTTAGAGAGTGAGAGAGGAAAAAAACATACAAACACTTTAAGTCAGACATAAAAACCGACAAAGAACGACACTGGGACAGGAAAACACCCACCCCGACGCACATGCAAAGAGAGTGAGAGAGACAAAAACACATACAAACAAATAAATTCAGACATGCAAACCAACAAACACAGACACTGGGACAGACATACACCCACCCGGACACAGAGGCAAAGAGAGTGAAAGAGACAAAGACTTATACAAACACATAGATTCGGCCATAAAAACCGACAAAGACAGATACTGGGATAAGCAAACACCCGCCCAGACGCACAGGCAAAGAGAGTAAGAGAGACAAAAATCACTTCCAAACACATAGATGCAGACAAAAAAAACGACAAAGATATGAACTGGGACAAGCAAACACCCGCTTCGTTTTCGCTTCGCTTCGCCAGAACATAATTTGCACTTTACAGAAAAAAATATAAAGATTTTTACTTTTATAACTTTAATAAATTAAATAATATTAACACTTTGATTACTAAATATATGTATATTAAACTGATCATGCACAATCATTTGTTATTTTTAGTACAGTGCAAATTATGTTCTGTCCTTGGGAAGGCATAGGGGTTTTGAGCCCTACTCATATTAATTTCTGTTCGTTTTGAATTTGACTCGGTTTTTTATTGTAATTTCTGTTCGTTTTGGGTTTCATTTATTTATCGATGCTGATTTTTGGTAGTTTTACGCTTGGTAGATTATTTGATTTAATTTTGCTCATTTTTGGTTTAATAGAGCTCTTTACTTTTCTTCGAAATCTTATTTTGTGGAAAAAGTTTTTTTTTAATTAATTTATGTTCATTTTATATTGACATAGTCCTTTCAGGGAAAAAGAAAATAATTCCTTAATGTTTTTCAGTTTTTTTAAGGCTTTATAGTTTGGCCTGCTATTTGTATGCTTGAGAAAAATTTTCAGTAATTTTTAACAACATACACCCTTTTAAAAATCTGGACACAAACAGTAGTGTTTAATTTCGTTTCATACCTCCTCTAGTTGACCTGAAATAGAAAACTTGATACCATTCACAAAAAAAAAATCTATTTACTTTCATTAATTGCTTGGATACACTTACACTATTTTGATTTGGTTAAATTTTAAGAGCAGAAGTAGCCCCGAAAGTTTGAACATAGTACCCTCAGTCGTTTTTGGGGTACTGCTGAGATGCCTTATTGGGAATTAGCATTAACAGAGTGCATTTTGATTTAATCTTAAGGCGACATTTAGTTTTTAAACGTAATGGGCAAATAAGAGGGTGGGCGTGGGATGGGGACTAGTTGCCCTCTAATTACGTTCCACTATTAAAAAGGGTATTAGCCCCTTATATTTTCAATCGAATGAGCCCTTTTTGAAGTTCATAAGGCAACTCTTTCGATATGAAGTGCCCTGGTCTAAACAAAAAAAGAGGAAAAAATAATAATACATTGTACCCATACCGATCTTAACTATATAAATGTCAAGCCTTCCAATCACTTTTGACTATTAAAAAGGGCACTACCCCTTTCAATTCCCTCTCGAATGAGCCCTTTTTGAGTTTCTACGACAACGCTTTTTATACACACCTTATATGCCCCCAAGGCATAAATTACAAATTACAACCCTTGCCCTGAGGACTGTGAGGGGGTTGTCATCCACAAAGACCTAATTTCCAGAACTTTCCACTACGTTAAAAAAAGGTCATCTCAAAATATTGATTGAATGTGTTTGGGGAAATGGTAGGCGTCAGAGGGGCGTAAGTTGCTCTCTAATCACTGTCAACTATTAAAAAGGCACTAGCCCTTTCAATTTCCAATCGAATGAGCCCTTTTGAAGTTCCTACGACAACGCTTTCAATAACAACCTTATATGCCCCCAGGGTATAACTTACAACCCTTGCCCTTAGCGCTGGGGGGGGGGTCATCTTCAAAAACCTAATTTCCAGAACTTTCTACAACATTGAAAAAATTGCTATCTCAAAATTTTGATTGGATGTGTTTGGGGAAATGGCGGCATGAGAGGGGGGTTAGTTGCCCTCCAATCACTTCCGACTGTTAAAAAGGGCACTAGCCCTTTCATTTTCCAATCAAATGAGCCCTTTTTGAAATTTCTATGACAATGCTTTCTATAAGAACCTTATATGCCCGAGGGCATAGTTTTTAGATAAGCTTTTCTTAATGTTTAATATTCAATTGTTCAACACCTGATAGATAATACAATCCTCTTTCTGACACATTTTTGCCCCCCCCCCCCAAAAAAAAACCCTTCTATTGAGACAAAATTTAGTTATAGACTAAGCTATGTACAAGGTTGGGGAATTAAAGATTGAAATGGAAGTTACCCCAAAAATATCAATCATAAATAAATTGTAAATTATTGCCTATAGGGGGGATAGGGGGCTATCATTTTTAAATAATAATACCTCATTTTTTTTATTGAAAGCAGGGATGCCGAAAAGATAATTATTTTTTTTTCATTTAAAGTGGAGACATAAGAAAATAATATCAAATTCCCTGGTAAACCATTGAAATATTTTGATAGACCCAGGGCCCCTCATTAGGACTTGTTCGCCGTATTTTGCGATTTCTCATAAGCTACTGACCTAATTTGGCTTTTGTGTCTGCTCCCTTTTAATTAGATTCTTTGGATCTTATTGAATGCCACTGCGAATCTATGACTCAGTTTTCCAATAATTTGAGGTATATCTGAATAATTTCGACATTTTTGTTGTTGTCTTTGTACCCTTTTAATCATACCCTGAATTTTTTTTTTCAAGGAACACTAAGTTGTTTAACGTTATTTTGCGGGTTTGTTTGAACCTAGTTAATTATTAAGTAAATTATTTTTCTAATGAAAGCTGAGACGGTATCCTATCAAGGTGGTATCCAGAGGGGGGGGGGGTAGGGAGGTATTACAGTTAAATGATAATATCTCGAAATTTTTTTTATTGAAAGCAGAGATCCCAAAAAGTTATTTTTTTTTTAATTTAAAGCAGAGACGGCATCCTATCAAGGTGGTTTGCAGAGGGGGGGGGGGGGGGTACTGAGCTATCATATTTAAATTATAATACCTCGATTTTTTTTTAAAGCAGGGGTGCCTAGTTCAGTGCCCAAGTTACATTAAAAGGCTATGTCAAAATAAAAGCTTTTAATTTGGGAGGTTCAAGGAGGAGTCTTTGACTGTCTTATGACCTCAGGGTACTAGATGTTGCATCTTACGTATCTACAGAGGCTTAAAGAATTCGATCACCCCACAAATGATCACCAAAAATATGCACAAATATAACAAATGTAACATTTGGAATATTATAACACTTCAAAGCTTTCAAGAAAAGCAAAAAAGGCTAAATACCCCTAACTACGCTTGAAAGATATTTTAAAAAGAAACTCTTTAAAGATTTCCATGGAAATGACCATAGCAGAAGCTTTGAGCCTGGGTGGGGATCAAAGAGCATTTGGAAATCAAATCTTAAACTCAATTACTGATACTATGTGTCCTAACATTTTGCTTGGATTAAAAGTGACGAACTAGGATGAAAATCTCAACATCTTCCTGGACCTACTTCAGTCTGCATATCATTCCATTTATTTACATTTAAAATAGATGAGCTTTTCCTTTTTTACCTAAGAAAATGGCTGGCACTTCATTTTTCTTCATACCGAATAAACCATTAAGTGTTTTTTGTTTCATTGTGATTGAAGAGTTCTCACGTAAAGTTTTCATCTTGTATTTTTCATTTTGATAAATTTACTCATTTTAGATGCAGTTTATAATTTGACTGATATTAGGTATTTATCTGTTTATAATTTGGAATCAATCCTCAAAAGAAAAAATGAATAATATCCAAAAGAGCAGCCAAAAGCAATAAAAAAGCAGCAGTTCAGCTTTAGCCTACATGACATATATTCTATAAAGAAGCCAAAAAAAACTTTAAAATGCATTTTTTAAAATTTTTATTAAAAACCAGTTTTTAATACAAGAAGGCTTCTTAGGAATCCAAAAGAGCAAAAAAAAACTATCAATATCAAAGTCGCCCATTTCAACTTTTTTAAAGGTGTCAAAACAGATATAGGTAAAGGGAATTATGAAAAAATTAAGCTTCTAAGTTCAAAGTTATATTCAAAAGTTTTTACCCAAATTTTGAATTTTGTGATACGGTATTTAAAGTTTTGTATGCAGAAATGCTCGATGGAAAAACTACTAATTTTGATAATTATTTATGTTAAGAATACATAGCTAATAGATACTTCAACTACTCGTATTATGCAAGGGTTCTGAAACGCCACAGCCATTTCGTTTCTACCAGATTTCTGCTTCTCTTGCGACTTGTGAATTTTTGAACTCATGAATAGGCTCGAATCTGCTGTAAATTTAAGCTGTGATTTTAGAAAGACTGATGAAAACATTAATGTTTGCGGTCAACATTGATCGCAACGGTGGCGCGCCGCTGACATCTTACCGGTGGCGCGGTGCGGCACGCTTTTTTTGGCCCCACCGCCGCCGGTCTTCCCTCATCGGCGCAGCGCCGAGATCTAAACTTAACTTTCAGAATAAATGCTTATTATATAAGCTAAATTTTTGTTTCCACAGTGCTATTTTGGTTTCTCCAGGGCACCCCCTGGCACCCCCCAGGGCAATAGCAGGGCACCCCCTCGTTTTGGTAAAGTAATTTCACGTTTGTCTTCATAGAAAAATACGTGAACTATCCATTAATTTAATAAAAACATGTTAATAGATAATACTTTTTCGAGAATTTGATTTTTCATTTAGTAATGCCGTAAACACCTAAAATTTTCAGAAACTTGTCCTGATTTTTTTTTTCACAAAGATGAATCCATGGAAGCACAAATAGTTTATTCAAGAAACTTTATAAAAAAAAAAAAAAAATATTTAGCTGGTCTTTTCTTAGATCTTATCTCGTAGGGAGTGAATTCTAAATCATGGATTTCAGAGGCTGATTTCGGGCAGGAATCAGTATGTTCTCCACGCTTGAATCCATGCACTTTATTGGACTTGAAACTTGAGCTTTATTGTACTTGAGCTTATAAAATTGATTTAAAAGCAAAATCAAAGTTTTTGCGACTCTAGCTTAAATGATAGACAAGTATGGGGTTCAGGAGTAATAGAATCTGACCTATATTTTAGTAATTTTTTTTTCTTTTCTTCTATTATCTAATACAAAATAAACAATTCAAAGAACAATTTAATGTGAACAGTAAAAAAGACAAAATGAAACTGCTAAATTTTAATAAGTTAAATAAATAGTACTCAATTTTGATTTGAACAGCTTAGCCGGTTGTGAATGATGAGGATTGACCACCAGCTGCAATAATATCTGGGAAACCTAGAAAACAGAAAATGAGTTGCACATAGTATCCTCGTTTTAAGATCAGCGTCAAAGTAAAGGTTAACATGCCAAATTTTCGGTGACCCTGAGAAAAAACTAAGCTAAACTACGCTGAGTCGTTGGTAAGGCAAAATTGGAAATAATTTTTAGTAAAAAAAGGACTGCTACTAACCAACGAGTATTTGCGTCACAATACACCGTCCTCCTCCCCCCACTGTTTCCAAAGTTTCCCTCTTTACTTCCTCCCATAAAGTCCAAATTTCATAAACGTCCATCTTTATGACCTGTTTCCAATCCCATTCCAGGATAACCTGTTTTTTGTTTGGCACCAGATGGATTGCCAGAAAGCACTAAAAGTCACCGAAAACCACCAGAAAGTACCAATTGCCAGAAAGCAATCCAGATGGATTGCGATTGGAAAAAAAAAATTGGATTCAGAGTGTCATAACAGTTGCCAAAAACTGAAACAGAAGAGAGCCTGGTAACTATATTGAGGAATGGACCCCTGATGCAATATGGCTGTTCTAACTTTCCCCTTAATGTATTATAATTTACATAGAGACTACCTAATTTCTAGTCTATCAGCAAAGCTGTCTCCCCCTCCTGAATGCTTATCTTATTTAAAAACAAATTTATAGCTAAATGCCTGGTCCAGAATGTAATAAGCATTATTGCAAGAACCAATTTTTCCGTAGTTTTATTTAAAAAAATGTAACGTTACTTAGTAAGTAAGTTCAATCATCGGAATTGACGATATATTCTTGA
This sequence comes from Artemia sp. Qi Xiang Cuo, assembly GCF_049724085.1. Taxonomy (NCBI): domain Eukaryota; kingdom Metazoa; phylum Arthropoda; class Branchiopoda; order Anostraca; family Artemiidae; genus Artemia; species Artemia sp. Qi Xiang Cuo. The sequence continues at coordinate 30,667,127 of NC_142803.1, read as the reverse complement.
ATTATGATGAATAACATGGATATGAAAATCAAGAGTTTCTGAGACTTCCCTTTTCAAAGGAAAGGGGTTGTTATTAATGAAAAGTGAATTTAAGGTAAATGACGAACCTATGAAAAACGAGCAAAATGTTTGTTAGATTTTTGGATTCCTTGTAATTGCAATTTCAAAGGAATATAAGCTTAAATAAAAAAGGAAATTCTACAAACTACACAACAATATACGCAAAAGATATCATAAGACTCCCTCCTCTTCTCAATAATAAATTCCAACACTTTGCACAGAAGTTTATTGTAATTTTATTTTAAATTAATGGTTTTTCCTTCTTCTACAAATTTTCACCCTCCCAAAAACTTAACTCCGCTTCTCTCCCAAAATTTGTATTCTTGAATACGAACCTGAAGATGAATAGAACAAATTTTAGACACAAAACAGATTTTATGAGGATTAATAGCAATTATTTATGTCAAAGAACGCAAAAAAGGAAAAAAAACAAATCTTAGGAAATAAAAATAGGAAATTGTTTTTATTTTTTTTGGTTGTAATAACGTCAACGATATACAAGCAAAAAAAAAAATTTGTACTATTATAGCTATAACGATTCTCACCTGTGACAACTATCTGGAGTAAATAAAGTGTAAATCCTGGGAAAGAACAGGACTGTTTAAACCCACAGAAAGATAATATATTGTTAGAGATGATTTTTCTTGTTGGGATATACCTTCTCGTCTACGTCCAAACCGCATAACTAAGCCCTCCTCCTCACAATAACAAAATTCAACACTTTACACAGTAGTTTACTGTAATTTTATTTTAAATTGATGGTTTTTCCTTCTTCTACAAACTTTCACCCTCCCAAAAACTTAAATCCCATTCTCTCCCAAAATTTGTATTCTTGAATACAAACCTGAAGATAAATAGGAAAATTTCTAAATACGAAAAAGAATTTATGAGGATTAATAGCAATTATTTATGTCAAAGAACACAAAAAAAAAGAAAAACAAATCTTATGAATTAAAAATAGGAATTCGGTTTTATTTATGTGGTTTTAATAACGTCAACGATATAATAACAAAAAAAAATTCACAATAATAGCTATAACGATTCTCACCTGGTACAACTACCTGGAGTAAATTAAGTGTAAATCCAGGGAAAGAACAGGACTGTTTAAATCCACAAAAAGCTAATATATTGTTGGAAATGATTTTCCTTGTTGGGAATCTGCCTCCTGGTCTACGTCCAAACCGCATAACAACAGGTCGGTTATCTCGACTTCTCTTACGCTTTGAAGCAAGTTTGCATTCAGTTATTGCCATTTGAGCAGCGTCACTCTATAAGAAAAAAAGGTACTTGTGCATTTTGCGGGCATCACTATATACTGCATATGGAATTTCAAACGGGAAATGCTACAGTTACCCGACAAAACCCGTCAAACGGCTATTTCAGAGACCTAAATTGATTGCAAAGCGTTGTTTCTCATGGATTTTACAATATTTAAACGATTGTTTTTTGGGGTTTAGGGAGGAGGGTAAAGGTACCTAGGTTAGGTTAGGCTACGTATTAAATATATGCTATGCTTTACCCCCTACCCCCCTAATGTGCAAATATATAGCCCACATTTGTTTATAAACTATTATATTTTCATCCTATTTTATTTCATTTCATTGGCATTAACCAAACTTGACTTTTTAGAAGTGACCATATAATGCACCAGTACTGTAAATTTACTAGGGCATTCACCAGTTCGTTTTGTATTCTTTATATAAATTACATAACTGAAAAAAGTCCAAATACAAATTTTATATAGACAAAATCTTAAAATCAGGTTCATCTCAAAACTACTACGTGGCATTGAATCCAATATAATAATGAGAGGTTTGCTGTCCTTAGCAAAAACAAGTAAGACTTCGTATTATTGTAGACAGAGAGCTAAAACTTTTGGTCTCAGGCTGTCACCGACCTTGAGATTGATGATGATATGTTTCGAAGATTGCATAATTTTTGGGGCATTTCCTCCTTTTCTGTACCTTTATAAAATTATGAAAATATTCTTTTACCAATAATTTCTTAGTGAATGCTCCAAACTCAAAAAATTTTAGATACTAGAAATCAACATAGAAAAAGTCATTTATTTCTGTGTGAATATGGATTGTTTTCAAAAGTCTAAATTTTAGAGTTTATTTATAATTGGCAAGCGTTTATCTTTAAACCGTTTAATAATTTGAAACTGTAGTGAGAAACTTACGATTGATTGGCAGTATTGCTGCAGAGTAAATCCTTCGGGAACTGGTGGGAACGTAACTGAAATAAAATAAAAAATTAATTGAAGAACAAAAAGGTGAAATAAACAGGAAAACATAAAGGGCAAATTTATGTAGATTCCTAGCCCAAAACTCAGCTATATTGGCTCGCAAAAAAAAGTTTTTTTTCAAGGAAATGTTGCCTACTTTTTCTGCCACTTTGTTCCGGACTTCAGCCAGTGAAAATTACCTACCCATGACGCCCATTCTTCTATTTATTTATTTTTTCTTAATAATGCGTTTTAGAACTCTATAGTCTATAGCATCGTCCATGGTTCAGCTTTAATATGAGCAAGACCAAGTTTTTCAATTCGATGTAAAAACACGATTAATAAAGACATGTTTTTTTTTATTTCTCTGAGGAGTGCGCTGTGGTTTATCCCAAGAAGAATGAATCCGTAAAAGCATGAGCACCACTATGAAATTTAATTGGGGGGGGGAGGGTAGTTCTACCAGGAGCTTTGTTTGCCAGGATTAAATTAAAAGTTTTTCATATTTTCATATTTTTATAGATTTTATAACAAAGCATCGCCTCCTTCTCGCTTCCGTTTGCTTGCATCAATGAATGGATATGGGGAGTGAAATCTTATAGGCCTAAGTGCCACCACAGGAGTGCTCTGATATTACGGAAAACGATTTGGAAATTTGTAGTGGAACTTAGTTATTCAACAATTCTAATAGTTTATTTTACTTTTGACAAAGGAAATGGAAAATAGCGACGAATTTGCTACAGTGAAATGTGCGAGCCTATTTTTGTAATGGCTGTGTATTTTTTTTTTCTCTCTCAAGAAAATTTGTAAATAACTAAGTTAAAAAAAAAAATTAAGAGTTAATTCGGCCACTCTCACCACGAAAATATAGTTATAATGTCTCTTCCTTCTGACCTGATTTTTGGTAAGGCCCCTAAAAGAGAACTGAAAATTGTTAAGAAACTTTAAGAAAAGTTAAGAAAATTTGTCAATAACTAAGTTAAAAAAATTCAGAGTAAATTCAGCCTCCCTCGCCACACAAACGTAGTTATAATTTCTCTTCCTTCTGACCTGATTTTTGATAAGGCCCCTAAAACAGGACTGAAAATGGAGAAGACGACTAGAGGATAATCTACAGAACTATCGCTCTACATAACAGCGATTGGGGAAATACTTCAAAGCACCAACCATGCTAAGTGGAAGAGTCAGTTTTGATTATTAGCAAACAAAATTCTCAGACTATGTAAATTTCTTACGGCTACTATAAAATGTACATTTGTTACGTTTTTTTAAATTACGCAGCTTTTATTGTTGTTTTTATTTCTTTGCTTTGCTTAAGACAAATGTAAAAGCTACAGCAAAAACCAAATAAAATCACGTAGAAGTCCCCTAACCCCTTAGAAAAATTCTTAGGTCCTATCGGCAGGTTTTTTTCTCCCAAAAATATAGACATATACATATTTTTTCCATATATAGACATATGCTAGACACATACATATATAGAAATATATATATATATATAACAAATAATTTTAAAAGAAAATAATTTAACACGGGATATTTTCCATCCGAGAAACAAATTAATATATATTGAAATATACAAATTAGCGACTTGCGCTGCAACTTTGGTAAGTATAAATAGGCCCATATTAGTGGAAAAAAAACGATTTTAAGACGATCGAACACAAAGAGAGATAAAATATGTATTACTTACAAAAATATATCTTATAGAAAAAAACTATATGTAAAAATAAAAATTATAAAGAAAAACAATATAATATATATTATAGATAGATTATAGAAAAACCACCATAGATATGAAGACAAAAAATTTGACCTGAGCAAATGTTGTGAAATAGAAAGTATAGGACATTTTGCCATTTTGGAATTAACTAGGTTCGCCTATTATCTTGTTGGTAACGCTTTGGGGTCTATATTTGATATGGACATAAGGTGGGAGATCGGAAGTCTCAAAGGAGGGTGCCTGCAAGAGGTTAGTGCTTTGGAAAGGATGGCAGAAGGTTAGAGTAATGAAAAGGTGTCTTACAGCCATTATATAATAAACAACTGCATTGCAATTTTCAATGCAGAATCCATCACTTATCTTGAAGAGAAAGTGGTCTAACCCCTGCTCCTCCCAGAGTCATTGCCCTGACTTCACCATTGAATTTCAACTTGGGAAGAAGCCCAGTTTTGATAATGCCTTAGTGTCTTTAAATGCTTTGTAGAATAAAGTAAAATTCATATTCTAAAGGGGGAAGGGGCCAATTATGTTGTTAGACTCTTTACCTCCTACTCGTTAAGTTCGGAAACTCACAGGAAGTCCATAATTCTATAATCACAACATTAGCCTATTCTAGGAACCTTCATTTTAGGCGGTGTTTAGATAGAAGACAATAACGTCGGAACACAAAATAAAATATTCTAAATTTAAGTACCAGACATTTTTATGAAATATTTTATTGCAACTTTACAAAACTAGATGGATTACTTATTTTTTGTTAGATTAAACTCTTCGTAGAAAAGGAAATTCTCGCTTAAGGTATCTGTTCCCGGTGAAAAATGTGATTTCATGACGCAATATAACAATAGCTTACACCGAAAGGACTAACTTCACTAGGTGTGACGATGTCTTCAATCCCACCTGAATAACAAAAAATTTCAACTCAATGTAATGGTAGAGCCTTTTCCATGTTGGAACACTTTAAATGAGCAATCCAAAGGTAATGGTTCCAAATCATTGAAATCAAAAGTTTCAGACCTATTCATTTCCTAGTCAGAATCATGATCCCGCTTTGTTTTGAGAATGATTTATCTTCCTTGTAGAAAAATGTAGAAAATTTTCTTAAATTGAAAATGTAAAAAGGTATTTTTTATAATCTAAAAGAATTTAAAGTAAAAGTCAAAAACTTAAGTCAGTATTTGGATAAAGGTGAGTCTCAGCTATTGAGTTATAGCAAGATTGTCGTCTTACGCTGTAACATTTAAGCGGGATTAAAAAGTAGAGGATTACAAGAAATAATATACCGAAAACTTCCAAAAAGAACACAACCTTTAATTAAATTTTCATTTAACATAATTGTCTATTTTTTCAACTAAATTTTGAAATATTTTTATCTATTTCTGCTTTTTCTCAAAAGCCATCGTAAATTCAGATTACAATCGGAATTTGAGGAACCACCCCTAAGATTGACTTTCTTATACTTTTTAAGAGTAGCGCTAAACCTTACGTTGTGCTTGACATATGTTCTCTGGTATAGACTGCCCTGATACTGTGCACTCAATTGAGTACGTCTGAGTAACCGACGCTACCGTGGGCACTGTGACTACAGAAGTTGATGTTTGAACGGTCAGTAGCTTCGGAAGGAAGAACCTGCCCTCGGCTTCAGCTTTTTCATTGATGCTCGTTTGGAGAGATGGCGTCTTTTCTTCAAAGAATGGCTGTGCATTATAGATAGCTTGTTGAAGAAGAGGAGAATATCGGAACTCAGATATTGCAGAAGGTTGAATGCTAAAATCATTATTAAATATCAGATTAAGACTGAAATTTCTACTCATCAAAAAAGCGAGGAAGGCTGTTTTTAATTTTCTTATAAACAGCAGAAAGAACTAATAATAACTGCTATCAAAGTTATGGTGCAAAAGGAACAGAAATTATTCCTATATGTTGGGTGTCTGAAAAGTAGTCTTTACACTAACGTTTTCTTTTACTTTTTATGGTAAGTTTGACTACTATCTAAAATATTGTGAAAAATGTGAGTAACGTATTGAAATACGTTAAGTGAAAAACGTATTGAAATTCGTTACGTGAATTACGTATGTGAAAAACGTATTGTGAAAGCGTGAATAAGCGGGTTAAGGACGAATGGCTTACAGGGTAGCTCTCCACCATACAATTTAAAGCTAGTTTAAAGTTATATACATCAAATTTTGCAAATTTCTTCTTTCTCTGCCGCCATGGATTAGAAATCGGTTTCTAGTGAAAAAATTTTATGTTACGGATGTAACTCAAAAGCTCGGTGACCTACACAAAAAGCTTTCTGCAGATGCATTTTGTTTGGCCCTGATCATGGTCTTTCACAGTTTTTTCTTAGTAAAAATTAATTGCTAGTGTTTGTTGACGTTCTTTTTTACTTTTTTTTCTTATTACTATGTTTTTACTCCATTTGTACAACTTGTTCTCTTGTGGTTGTGGGTAATAAATGATTGAATTGAATTGAATACATAACACCGGTTGCGGTCGATTTAAGTTTCAGTGATACGCTTTATATTCATTTGAACATTTTTTTTAAGCTCTTTTCATTTGTAATGTTAAATTAAGGCTTATCTTATGATACAATGTGATACTTATTAGCACTAGAAGCATTTCTGGTTTACAGATAATAAAAAAAAACACGCAAGAATGTAATAATAAAAAAGAAGAGACCCCCTTGAATACAACTGAATACAAACTGAAAACAATTGAAAACGGTCAGTGTGTAATATACCCATAATGTCTGATCTTCCCAGCTCCTTTTCTGCACAAAATCTATATTACTTGATATAAAATCAACCGATTCCTCCCTTTTAAAACTCTTCAGAAAATTTTCTCCCTCGAGTCTCTCAGTTCCTTACAAAAACCCCAAAATATAATTAAATCATCTTCCTCTTCTCCACATTGGGCAAAAATAAGGACAATATAAATGAAGACAATGCATAGCATATATAAGGAGGAGACTACCTCCTCTGCTAACCCTCTTAATATTTGCGATTAAGATTAACACATTCCAAATAATTAATTTAAAGAAACGCTTTCCAAAAAGAAAGTTGTTCAAAAAAAAAGAGTAAAGGGCCGTATCAAAACCAAAACCAAGCATAACTAAAGTCGTGTGATAATCCAAACTTGAACCAAATAAAAATTGTTACGTATGAGTAAATGATACCCAGACTGCATAAATATCAAAATGAATAACCCTAGCAAAAATGCAGATAACAGAAACTAGAATAGATGCGTAAAATTAAACTTCAAAGGACAGAAATTGCCCCAAACATAGAGTAGGATTTACGCCTTCTAATGGTTAAAGCTTCATTTTTGCTTTAATAAAAAGACATAATCTTAATGCTAATCAAAAACAGGGCAGGATCTAGAGCAGAATTTTTTTTGTGGGGGGGGGGGGGCAATGTAACAAAGGTGCCAATAATTAACCAAATTGACAAATTTATTCAAAAAAAAGAATGAAATAAAGAAAAAACAAGGAAAGTGGGTGCCAGAAAGCATCTGGGGGGCCCAGGGTCCCCCCGGACCCGCCAATGATGAAGAACAAGATTTTTAAACATCAATTAACGATCAATTTACAAATAAGAGTGGCACTACCACTTTTCCTCCCTTCCTCTAAATGGTTTGAATAATATTTGCACTTCATTGAAAAGGATATATATTTTGACCAATGTGGTTTTTATTTGTCAAAACATCGACAGGAACTACAAAAAAAAAGAAACTCAAGTAAAAATTAATATTACTGATAAAAACTAATGAAGGTAGACTGACTGTTTAAAAAACTTTTATATCAAGGGCAAATCCAGGATTTTTGTACAGGGGGAGGGAGGATTACACAAAAAAAACTTTTAAACATGCAGCAAATGTTTGTTTATATGCATTTTTGTTACATTTTTAAGAGTTGGACAAAAATTTAGGGGGATTCAAACCCTGTAATTCCCCCCTACATGTGCCCTTGATTGATATTAATTCCTAGAAGTCTCAGCGTTTTGTTCATTTATTAATGTTATAAGGATAAAAAAAATAGGTAATGTCGATGACCAGGCACAGAGTACTACGGGTCGGCGGCATAAAAGATTACCAAAAACCATTTTTAAAAACATTTGTGACATTTTTGAAATACAAAAGTAAAATGGTATACATATGATACTCGTGATTGTTCGTTCTAGAAAAACCATATTTGTAATGACATTTTTATTATTTCTTATTTTTTTTCATTTTTTTTACTTTTTTTTATTTCTTTTATTTCAATGATATTAAAATTCTTATTTCGGTGTTGTCGATGACCAGCCATTGAGTATCATTAGTACAGCCGTATAAATAAACAAATAAAAACATAAATTTGAATATTTCCCTAGTCCAGAAAAATTCAGTCCAAAAAAAGAAAAATGTTACTACAAATAGTAAATTTTTTAATAGTAAAAGCAGGACTAACATATCTATATCATTCGGTGGCCGGCGTCCCCCCCCCGGCAACTGCCCCTGAACATACCCCTCGCAGAAAATACCCCCCGGAAAAGACCCCGGCGGAAAATACCCCCCCCCCCCCGCGGAAAATACCCCCCGGAAAATACCCCCCCCCCAAAAAAAAATATCCTCCGTGGAAAGTACCCCCGCAGAAAATACCCCCCTGCGGAAAATACTCCACCGGTAAATACCCCCCGGAAAATACCCCCCCCCCTCCCGTGGAAAATAAGGCTTTCCAAATTTGAGAATTTTATTTGAGTTTCATTTTTTAATTTCCTCATGGGGAAGGAATTTTGGTACTTGTGTATTATGCGCCACTCACTCAAGTTTACGCTCTGTAAAATTCGAGAACATATCTGTTTTTTCATTAGTTAATTCGTTATTTTAGAAATAAATTTGAGCTATAGATTTGCACGTTAGGGGGGGGGGGGGTTAAAGTATAGTGGGTCTACATGCAAAATATATTTGGTACACTTGTTCTGCATATTCGATAGGTAGATAGATATATGTAAAATAACAAGAACACAGTAAAATAGCCTAAGTGAAAGGCAAAAAATAACATAAATTTTGATCAGTGATCATCATAAAACACATAAATGAAATACTACATTAACCTAATAATAATAATTAATACTTGGAAAAATAGTCATTGAAAAAAACTTAACACTTGGAAAAAACAATTAAATGAAGCATTACATTTACTTTATACTGGGATATTTTTTTTTTTTTTTTTTTCTAGTTAGCAAAATTTCCAGATACATCGCTATTATTCTGTAAATTTAGTGGCCATATACCTAGAAAGAATTGTTTACTGACTTCAAACTGTCCAAATACTTAACCCCCCACCCTCCTTAGGTGCAAATATATAGCCCAGATTATATATTTCCCATATATTCTGTCACTTGTCTTTGTCTTGTCTCGCGCTAAGCTGAAAAAAAAAACTTACGAAGAAACCGGTTAGTTCTCGAGTTATACACAGCGTAAACTAGAGTGAGTGGCGTATAATACACAAGTACCAAAATCGCTTCCCCCTACAGAAGGTAAAAAATTAAACTCGAATAAAATTCTTACATTTGGAAAGCCTTATTTTCCACGGAGGGGAGGGGGTATTTTCCGGGTACCCTATATGGGCGTCGTCAAATCCATAGCCCCGTCACTACTAGATTCCTTTTCATCAAACTTTTTATCTTAGATTTGCAATAGCATCAAGAAAGGAAGATCACCATGTCCGGGTTTGTTCAGAGTTCAGTAAACCTCAATTGTTTTGATACAAATATAATCCTCCAAGTAATAAAAGATTAAGGCATAAATTCTCCCCACCTCAGTCCATGTTACTTGAAAGACCTCTCAATACAACTGGGATCAACGTTTTACAAAGAGAAATAAACTAACAAAAAAAAGTTCTATAATGTGCCAATGAATGAACAACTTGAGCGGTAGGGTGTATATCATAAAAGTACCTTTAAGGCTTGACCTGATGCTCAATCCTAATGAAATATACCAAATTAAGATAAAAATAAAATACTTTGGTACAAATTTGGGCTATATATTTCCATATTTGGGGGGGGTAAAGTATAGCGGATATGCATGCCTAATGTATTAGGTACAATTATTCTGCATATTATGTAGTAAGAACTGTTTTGTCTGCATGCTCAATGTTTTAGGTACAAATTATTCTGCATCTTATGTAGTTAGAATTGTTTTCTAACCTCACGCTGACCAAAATACTTTAGAAAGAAAAAATAAAACTTACCTCTCTATTTTCTGTAATGGTATTTTCTGACATTTTATTATTTGATGAGTTGAACCAATGTTCAAAGTATATAAAGCATTTTTAAGAGCGTTGAAACCGAAACCAAACGAATGTGAAGAATCATATACCGTATAAAAAACTACTGAGCCTAATACAATGAAGACCATATCCACCTAACAGCAATTAACTAATTTATTGAACATTCAGAAAATCAAAGCATTGATAGTTAAAAACAAAGCAGACTGAAATTCCGTCTAAAAATAATTTCAAAAGACTATTCGGCAACACTCAATAAAAAACTACACCCATCGAATAAAAAGCTACATCAATTGCATTCATTGTTAGGTATTCAAAAAAGCATAGAAAAGGAACCTAGGACTAACAGGCAAGGGGCTACTCACTCTGATAGAGCTCATTATCCTCAAAAGTACCCTCGAAAGGCGCCAAGGAACGTAAAGGCTCCAGAATGGAACCTAACAATCTACTAATCTTACTAAATACGTAATTCATCCCAAATCTTAACAGAATCTTCCCATTACGGTACCATGGAGGGAGGAAAAGAAGAAATTTACAATACCGGAAATACGGAATTTGCAAAGAGAAAATATAATTCTTATTTAAGAGGATTATAAGCATTCTGCTCAGTCTGACTAACAGTTTGATTACTGAGTCAACGTTTACTGGAAATCTATCTTGTAAGATACTTTCTTAGAATAAGCATTTTTATACCATCGGTTACAACGGGCCGTGGTTTTCTCTTTACTAGTTTGCAGGTATTGCTGCAATAATGATCAACTGACAACCACTTTTTAAAATGGTTGATAAAGGTTCAGGTTACTTTGGGAAGAAATCCTAGTTAGTGTAATATAGCACACTGAATTTTCAATGTGGTAAACATTTTGCCCATTTTTTGAAGATTTAATAATGTTGATATTGTTACACCTTGCGAAGAGGGGTGTAAGTTGCTTTGAGGAAGGGGGAAAGGCGACTGCCACCCCCAGACCCCATTCTCCCAGGTAAAATTTAGTTTCTTTAAAAACCTCATCAAAACTAAGATAAGTCTGCACAATCCGAGTATCCACAGAAACGGGTGAGTTTTCTCTAGTGTATTTTTGCCTGTATGGTACTGTATGGCCCAATTTTTCAGTTTTCACCGCCATTTTCACTTGACATGAAAAAAATGACTCCGAAATTTTCCCCCCCCCCCCCAGGATTTCGACAAAATTACGCCACTGCTTGCGAATCCTAATGGAGTAGACGCTCTACATGAATAGTTTTACTTGAAGTATTTTATTGCCTTTATGCGTAAATTAAGTTTATCAAACTCCTAAAATATCTACTTACTAATTCACTGGTCTTGGAATAATGCCGTGGTAATATTCAAAAGGGTCGACTAAAAATCCATACTGCCTCTTCTTTCTTGAACATGTCTCCAACTGCTCATCCACCTCGTAACAAGTTGGGATAACAGTTGTTGTTGTTGATATAATAGTGGACCGACTTACTGTAATGAATGCCCTGTTGCCAAAGAAGAATCTCTCTTGTGCCTCAGCAGAGTAAACAATCCATAGAAACAGTGGGAATATAAGCTTCATTTTCAAGTCTGAAACGGAAATAAGTTGTAATTTTGATTACCCTTATTTGTAATAAAATAAGCAAATACTAAACAATCTTTATACAATTTAACATAGACGATCCTACAGAGTCATCTTGATGCTGAAAATGTCAACTCACCAACATAGAGCACAGAAAAAAAGAGGAGACTAGTTTTTTTTTCCCTAAAGGTTTCGCTTGGGAGGAGCAGGATTTAGGAGTCGACTGAAGCATGCTTTTACGCTCTAATCCTAGAGAATGAAAATAATAATTTAAAATGATTATTACTAAAATTGTTATATTTCTCTGGTTCAAACGAATCGCAACACGCCCACCTTTGTGTTAAAAAGATGGTAAGGATATTGGTCGGGTTTCTGGGGCAGTTTGGCTGTCTAATCTTACGAGTGAAAATGTCTTCGTTGTTTTTTTGTTTTTTTTTGTTTATTTTTAATACAGTATGTCAACATTTCTGCTAGAAGGTTGACTGGAGTAAGGGAGAGGGATTTTGGGGGGTCAACGGTCCACTTTCTTCATCCGATAAAATAGACTGAAAATTTCCCTCAAGGCAAGGGGCAGTTGTCAAAGAGCCACTGAACCATTTTGGTTCTTGAATTATACTGTTTCTTGAATTTCTTGAACGGTTCTTGAATTATACAAAACAACACATATCTACCCAACAAGGTAATAATAGATCAGAGGGTTCACAACACAGGCAGATCTAAAAAAGTAGCAAAATAAAAGATTACTCAATACGGTTAATTTATTTAAACCTGTCCAGACGAGATATCCCAGGCCTTATGAGAGAATATGGTAAAAAAAAAAACCTGCAGAAACAAAAGAAAAATCAAACCTCTTGAATTCCAGCTTTGATGCAAATTTCTCTGCCCTACCTACAACCAACACACCACCTTTTCTGCAGGAGCATCAATCTCAGAACAAATGGCCATGCCAGTTATCTGTAAAGAGGACGTGAAATATAGGCTTAAGAAACTTGACGCTAACAGAGTTGTTGAACCAGACAGTCTAAGCCCAAGACTGTTATTAAAGATAGCTGAATATATTTCCAAAACGATTGCAAAGATGTTTGAGATGACCCTCACTTCCGAAATACTTCCAAATGATTGGTAGCTGGCTTATATTAAAAAAATGCACAACACATGGAGAAGGTACTTTGCTAGCAATTATTGGCCTCTAAGTCTCACAGCGATTGCATAGAAAGTACTTGTGGACATCATAAACAAATCACTCATAGGGTGTTTGTGTATGATAGTAATAGAAAAGATGTCTTTTCTAATTGCAACTACTCAAGACTGGGATACCTCAGGGGACTCCTACCCAGGGTCCTATTATTCAGCATGTACATCAACGTCTGTACAACCAACTTAAGAACCCTTTGAAACTATATGCAGATGATTGCAAGCTCCTAAGGACTGCTCCAGGACGATGCAAACCAGTCAACTATGCAAGAATATTTAAACCAGCTATTCAACATGGTCACTGGATTGTCTTCTTTAGTTTAATACCTTAAAATGCAAAGTCTTACATCTTTGATGTAACAATCCAAAATGCCAATATCGCTTAGGAAACAGCTTGAGGCAGTTGGTGAAGAGAAAGACCTGGGATGTTGTTGTTGACTATGAGTTGAAGTTTTGAAGTTACATGCAAGCTCAAGCTGCAAAAGCAAACTGAGCCCTTGGACTCATAAAAAGAAAATTAACCTGCAGGAAGTAATTAGTGATAATGAAACTTTATAAGGCCGTGGTCCAGCCTCACCCGGAATTTAGCATGTCCCTAGCCTCTTTCAGCTATAACATAGATATAAAGGTACAGGAGAGTGTTCAAAGACGAGCAACAAAGCCTATCCCAACACTGCAAGACAAAACCTACAAGGAACGTCTCTTCTCACTTTATTATACCGTAGGAAAAGAGGAGACATAATAGCTTGTCACAAGTTGCTAGGAGTGATCTATTATGTGATGTCTTTTCCCTGCCCCCCTCAATTACCACAAGAAGACAAAAACATGAAGCTGCAGGTCCCCCTTGAACCGGGCAAGAGCGTCAACCCATCTTCTCAGTCCGTTATGACGCACATTGGAATAGCCTTTCCGAAGCCACCGTCGAGTCTCGAACCCTAGAAGTCTTCAAGAAAGAAGTGGATCAAGACTGGGTTAGTGCTGAATGGAGGCTAAACTGAAGAATGAGATCATAACCTCGAAAAACAAAAAGGAATTTTCTATGGGAGATTCAACACTATCTTGTGTCGCTGGACATGTGATTTAAGGTAGGTTAAGGCATTTAGCATTCGTTTCTCAACTGTGCTCACACACTGGAGGATCAAGAAAATGGTTCATTTACGCTCCATTATTTGTTAGGCTTCCAAGCAGGGCCGTATCTCCAAAAGTTTATACCCTCCCTCTGAACAAAAATCTTAAATGCAACCCTATTTCCCAGCCTTTCAACTCTGGAAGTGACACGAAAAGGTAGGATCTTCCGTCCATATTGCCATTTAAAATGGACTTATCAAGATACATTTTATCAAGGGCACATAGATTTGAGTGATATCCCAGGATTTTGACCCTCTTTGGACAAAACTTGATATTCTGTGGCACAAAAAGGCAGAAAATGCTACTTTGATGTGATTCGACCTCTGTTTTCACTAAAATCAGGTCTTCGGTAGATGGGCCGGTGCTCTTTGGGGATCTAAATTCAGGATATTAGTTTTCTAATTTAGGGTCCCAAAGGCATCATTGCCGCAAAATTGAGTAAGAATCCTCCCAAATGTGCAAGATGTTCTTGTGATCATCCCAAAGCTAAAGACAATCCGTGTAAGAAACCTATGAAATGCAGCCTATGTTGCTCAGCTGACCACCATTCATGCGCCTTTAAGCGTCCAGTCGCACAATCTGTAATTAATAAATGACTGACACTACGATCCAAATTTTTTCATGGAACATTAATGGTAGTGTTTTAACGAAGCGACTTCTTCTAGAAAAATTCGTCCAACATGGCTATCATCCAAAATATAAAGACAATCCGGGCAAGAAACCTATGAAATGCAGCCTATGTGGCTCAGCTGACCTCCCTTCATACGCGTTTAAGTGTCCAGTCACACAGGCTATAATTAATAAATGACTGTAAGTAAGTAAGTAAGTTTGTTCACCAACAAATACAGATTTGAAATACAATACTCTTATTACCCCTCGAAAGGCTCCATGGCCAGGGATACAAGGGGGACACTCATTAGACGATCCAAATTTTTTCCTAGAACATTAATGGTATGGTTTTAACCCAGCGACCTCTTCTAGAAAAATTCGTTCAACATAAAATAAGTTGAGTTTTTTTCTATATTCTATCAATATATTTTCTTTTCTGTTTTGTTTGTTTAAAAAATGGGGAGGTTCCAAGCTGGGGGGGGGGGGGTACGTCATAAATCCTAGTTATAAGGTTATTTGAATTTGACTGACTCTAGCTCCAGTGACGTCCTCTCCTTGGGTGAGTGACTACTTCAGCTTCAAAATAATCCAATTGATGTTCTTAGTTTAATAAATACTTCAATTGGTCAGTATAATAAATATACATCAAATCCCCATTTTTCAGCTGCTAGTAAGTACATTTCAATTTAGATGAAGTTTCTAAACGAAGTGGTAGTTTTTCTGTGCTTGAAATAAATGTTTAATGTCTTTGCTCTTTATTTTATGAGTTAAAACAAATAGTGCGTAGTGGCCACCTCGATTTTATTGGTCTTTGTAAGACTTTCCTCGATTCGAAAACTGAATCTCTATTGCGTCTTCTTGGGTATAAGATGGAGTATATGAACCGTAGTAGGATAGCTAAGGGTAGCCTTGCTGCTTATGTTTCGGAATATCTTCAGTATTCTGTAAGACATAACCTGTCAAGAAATGAAGAAGGGATTTTCGAAAAAAAAATTATTGAGATTAAAACCCAAACTAAACCTCTGATTGTTGGTAATATATACTGGTCTACCAGTGGGTCTGTTCCCTCTTTCTACCGGATTCTTGATAAAGTTTTGGAAGCAATCCATAAACATTCATGTGAATTTGTCATTATTGGTGACTTCAATGTTAATTTGTGTGACCGGAGGTCATCTTCTTCTTTGTATTTTCTCACAGCTATGCTTGCTTGTGGCACATTACCTTGAGCATGTATGCCAACTCGCGTAACAATTACTACGGATTCTTTGCTTGATAGTGTTTTTTCATCGTTGAATTTGGTGCAAAATTCTGTATTGATGAGTGGTATCTCAAACCATTTACCTGTTTTTTCCGTTTATGATTTTTCTAACTACTTACCTAGGAGGCCCCAGGCAGCTGGTTTGTCGTCTCTAAAATTCAATGATCAAGAGCTGGCTCTTCTTAGATTGCGGTTGGCAGGTCATTCGTGGGGTATTTTTGAAAATGAATCTGATATAGACTCACTTTTTAATTCTTTTTATGACTCTTTAAAAGAAATTATAAAGGGTACTTGTTATGCTTCCCAGTTGAATCTGGGATAAAAAAGAACAACCCCTTTGAATCCTTGGATGACTCCTGGACTTCTTAAAAGCTGGAGGAAAAAAAAAATCGTTGGAAGGCTTACAGGTCGCGCGATTATCGACTTCAACTTTTTGAAGCTTGTAGAAGAGTTTACAATTCACTTTGCCGGAGGGCCAAATCGTCATTTTACTGTAGTAGATTCTGTGCGTGCGGTTAAAACATTGGGAAAACCTGGCAAGTAATCAATTCTGTCGTTAGACTATCTTCTCGGCCCTTCCAGTCCCTTCAAGTGTTTCTATTGATGGTAAAATCACTGATGGTGATCTGAGATGGCAAGAAACATTTACTCATACTTTGTCAATATCGGGAAAACACCCTCTTCTATTAGTCCTTCTTCTTCTCTAAATGATTTTAGGTCTTATATTGGACCACTTTGTCTTAAATCAATGGCTTTGGAGCCTATATATGAATTTGAAATAACCAGAATTGTTAATGGTTTGAAGAGTTCTTCACCTTCTGGCCCAGACTGTTTTTCTAATAAGGTTGTCAAGTTCATTCTTCCTGTTATCGTTTCTGCTCTTACGAGACTTGTCAAAATGTTTCTTGAAAATGGTGTCTTCCCAAGTGCTTTAAAGCGTTCTCATGTTACTATACTTAATAAATAAAATAATATTAATATTTTGATTACTAAATATCAGTATATGTATATTAAACTGACAATGCACATTCATTTGTATTTTTTCAGTAAAGTGCAAATTTTGTTCTGGCCTTGGGAAGGCATAGGGGTTTTGCACCCAACTTATGTTAATTTTTGCTTGTTATGAGTTTGACTCGGTTATTTATTGTAATTTGTGTTCGTTTTGGGTTTCATTTATTTAGCGATGCTGATTTGTAGTAGTTTCATGCTTGGTAGATTGTTTGATTTTATTTTTGATCATTTTTGGTATAATGGAGTTCTTTAGTTTTCTTTGAAAAACTTATTTTGTGGAATTTTTTTTTAATTAATTTCTGTTAGTTTTATATTGACATAGTCTTTTCAGGGAAAAAGAAAATAATACTTTAAGTCTTTTCGTTTTTTAAGACTTTATAGTTTGGCCTGCTATTTATATGCTGGAGAAAAATTTTCAGCAACTTTAACAACATACACCCTTTTAAAAGTCTGGACACAAATTATACTGTTTAATTTAGTTTCATACCTCCCCTAGTTGACCTGAAATGGAAAACTTGATACCATTCGCAAAAATCTGTTTACTTTCTTTGATAGCTTGGATACACTTACGCTATTTTGATTTGGTTAAATTTTTAGAGCAGAAGTAGCTCCAAAAGCTTGAACATAATACCCTCAGCCGTTGTTGAGTTACTACTGAGATGCCTTATTGGGAATTAGCGTTATCACAGTGCATTTTGGTTTAATCTTAAGGAAACATATAGTTTTTAAAACATAATGGGCAAATGGGAGGGTGGTCTTGGGAGGGTAGAAGTGGAAAGGGGATTTGTTGCCCTCCAATCACTTTCGACTATTAAAAAGGGCATCAGCCCTATCTATCTTCAATCGAATGAGCCACTTTCGAAGTTCTCACGACGACTCCTTCAATACGAAGCACCCTGGTCTAAACAACAACAACAACAAAAAATATCACTAATCACTTTCGACTATTGAAAAGCGTACTAGCCTTTTGAATTTCAAATAGAATGAGCCCTTTTTCAAGTTTCTACGACAAAGATTTCAACAAAAACCTTATACACCCTCAGGGCATAACTTATAACCCTTGCCCTGAGGGTTGTGGGGGAGTGGTCTCCTCAGAAACACATTTTCTATCTGGAAATCAACTACGCTGAACAAAATGGCTATCTCAAAATTTTTATTGGATGTGTTTGGGGAAATGATGGGCGTGGGGAGGGGGGATAGTTGCCCTCCAATCAATTTTGACTATTAAAAAGGGCTTTGAATTTCCAATTGAATGAGCCTTTTTTGAAGTTTCTACGACAACACCTTCTATAAAAACCTTATATGCCCCAAGGGCATAACTTAAAACCCTTGCCCCGAGGGTTATGGAGAAGTGTCCTCCTCAAAATATATTTTCTATCTGGATATCAACTACGCTGAACAAAATGGCTATCTTAAAATTTTGATTGGATGTGTTTGGGGAAATAATGGGCTTGGGGCTAGTTGCCCTCCAATCACTTTCTACTGTTGAAAAGGGCACTAGCTCTTTGAATTTCCAATCGAATGAGCCTTTTTTGAAGTTTCTACGACAGCGCCTTCTATAAAAACCTTATATGACCCCAGGGCATAACTTAAAACCCTTGCCCTGAGGGTTGTGGGGGAGTGTCCTCCTCAAAAACATATTTTATATCTGGAAATCAACTATGCTGAAACAAATGGCTATCTCAAAATTTTGTTGGGATGTGTTTGGGGGAATGACGGGCGTGGGGGGGGGCTAGTTGCCCTCCAATCACTGTCGACTATTAAAAAAAGTACTAGCCCTTTGAATTTCCAATCAAATGAGCCTTTTTTGAAGTTTCTACAACACCGCCTTCTATAAAAAACCATCCATCCCCACCCGGCATAGTTTACACCCCTAGTCCCGAGGGTGGTGGGGAAGTGTTCTCCACAAAAACATGATTTAAACTTAATAGTCGAAAACTACATACAAAAGAGGTATCTAGAAATATTGATGAGATGAGTTTGGGGGAATGATGGGCGTGGAGGGAGAGGGGGGCTAGTTGCCCTCCAATTACTTTCGACTATTAAAAAGGGCACTAACTCTCAATTTCCAATCGAATGAGCCCCTTTTGAAGTTTCTACGACGACCCCTTCCATATGAAGTGCCCTGCTCTATCCTCCTCAAAAACATATTTTCTAACTGGAAATCAACTACGCTGAAACAAATGGCTTTCTCAAAATTTTGATTGGATGTGTTTAGGGGAATGATGGGCGTGGGGGGGGGGGGCTAGTTGCCCTCCAATCACTTTCGACTATTAAAAAAAGTACTAGCCCTTCGAATTTCCAATCAAATGAGCCTTTTTTGAAGTTTCTACGAGAACACCTTCAATAAAAACCTTATATGCCCCCAGGTCATAACTTAAAACCCTTGCCCTAAGGGTTTTGGGGGAGTTTCCTCCTCAAAAACATATTTTCTATCTGGAAATCAACTACTCTGAACAAATGGCTATCTCAAAATTTTGATTGGATGTGTTTGGGGGAATGATGGGCGTGGGGGGGGGGGCTGGTTGCCCTCCAAACACTTTCGAATATTAAAAAGGGCACTAGCCCTTTGAATTTCCAATTGAATGAGCTTTTTTGGAAATTTCTACGACAACGCCTTTTATAAAAACATTATATACCCCCAGGGCATAACTTAAAACCCTTGCCCTAAGGGCTGTGGGGTAGTATCCTCCTCAAAAACATATTTTCTATTTGGAAATCAACTACTCTGAACAAAATTGCTATCTCAAAATTTTGATTGGATGTGTTTGGGGGAATAATGGGCGTGGGGGGGGGGGCTAGTTGCCCACCAATCACTTTCGAATATTAAAAAGGGCACTAGCCCTTTGAATTTCCAATCAAAAGAGCATGTTTTGAAGTTTCTAAATCAAAATCTTTTATAAAAACCTTATATGCCCAAAGGGCATGACTTAAAACTCTTGCCCTGAGGAATGTGGGGGAGTGTCCTCCTCAAAAACATATTTTCTATCTGGAAATCAACTACGCTTAACAAAACTGGTATCTAAATATTATGATTGGATGTATTTGGGGAAAGATGGGCGTGGGGGTGGGGGCTAGTTGCCCTCCAATCACTTTTGACTATTAAAAAGGGCATTTGAACTCTCAATTTCCAATCGAATGAGCCCCTTTTGAAGTTTCTACGACAACACATTCCATATGAAGTGTCCTGCTCTAAAGGAAAAAAATAATACATAGTACATTGTGCCAACATCGTTCTTATATGCCCTCAGCGCATAACTTAAAACCCTTGCCCTGGGGTTGTGGGGGAGTGTCCTCCTCTGAAACATATTTTCTATCTGGAAATCAACTACGCTAAACAGAATGGCTATCTCAAAATTTTTATTGGATGTATTTGGGGGAATGATAGGCGTGGGGGGGGCTAGTTGCCCTCCAATCACTTTCGGCTATTAAAAAGGGCACTAGCCCTTTGAATTTCAAATCGAATGAGCTTTTTTGGAAGTTTCTACGACAACGCCTTCTATATAAACCTTATATACCCCCCAGGAAATAACTTAAAACCCTTGCCGTGAGGGCTGTGGGGGAGTATCCTCCTCAAAAACATATTTTCTATCTGGAAATCAACTACGTTGAACAAAATAGCTATCTTAAAATTTTGTACTTTTGGATGTGTTTGGGGGAATACTGTAATTAAAAAAAAGTACTAGCCCTTCGAATTTCCAATCAAATGAGCCTGTTTTGTAGTTTCTACGACAACGCCTTCTATAAAAACCTTATATGCCCCCAGGGCATAACTTAAAACCCTTGTCCTAAGGTTTGTGGGGGAGTATCCTCCTCAAACATATATTTGCTATCCGGAAATCAACTACGCTGACCAAAATGGTTATCTCAAAATTTTGATTGGCGGTGGGTGGGGGACGGCGGGGCGTGGGGGGCGGGCTATTTCAATCACTGTTGACTATTAAAAAGGGCACTCGAACTCTCAATTTCCAATCGAATGAGCCCCTTTTGAAATTTCTACGACGACCCCTTCCATGTGAAGTGCCCTGCTTTTAAGGAAAAAAAATAGTACGCAGTACATTGTGCCAACATCGTTTTTATATGCCCTCAGGGCATAACTTAAAACCCTTACCCCGAGGGTTGTGGGGCAGTGTCCTCCTCAGAAACACATTTTTATCTGGAAATCAACTGCGCCAAACAAAATTGCTATCTCAAACTTTTTATTGGATGTGTTTGGGGGAATGACGGGCTTGTAAAAGTACAAAATTTTCTATCTGGAAATCAACTACACTAAACAAAATGGCTATCTAAAAAATTTTATTGGATGTGTTTGGGGGAATGATAGGCGTGGGGAGGTGCTAGTTGCCCTCCAATCACTTTCGGCTATTAAAAGGGCACTAGCTCTTTGAATTTCCAATCGAATAAGCTTTTTTGGAAGTTTCTACGACAACACCTTCCATAAAAACCTTATATACCCCCAGGAAATAACTTAAAACCCTTGCCTTTTGGACTGTGGAGGAGTATCCTCTTCAAAAACATATTTTCTATCGGGAAATCAACAACGCTGAACAAAATGGCTATCTCAAAATTTTGATTGGATGTGTTTGGGGGAATGATGGGAACATATTTTCTATCTGGAAATCAACTAAGCTGAAATAAATGGCTATCTCAAAATTTTGATTGGACGTGTTTGGGGGAATGATGGGTGTGGGGGGGGGCTATTTACCCACCAATCACTGTCGACAATTAAAAAGGGCACTCGAACTCTCAATTTCCAATCAAGTTCCAACCCCTTTTGAAGTTCCTACGACCCCCCCTTCCATATGAAGTGCCCTGCTCTAAAGGAAAAAAAATAATGCATAGTAGGCTACATTTTGCCAACATCGCTCTTGTGTACCTCCAATGTATAACTTAAAACCTTTTACCTGAGGGTGGTGGGGGATTTTCCTTGTCAAAAACCTATCTTCCGTATGGAAATCAAATACGCTGATCAAAATGGATATCTTCAAATTTTGATTGAATGGATTTGGGGGAATGATAGGCGTGGGAGGGGGGGGGGCTAATTGCTCTATAATCACTTTCGACTATTAAAAAGAGCACTAGCTCCCAATTTCCAATTGAATGAGCCTTTTTTGAAATTTCTACGACAATTCCTTCGATACGAAGTCCCCGGCTGAAGAAAAAAAACACATTGTGCCTACATCGTTCTTTACTTAGGCAGCGCTAGCGCGTTGCCTATGATTTCAGGTCGTTTTGAGTTTGAATTTTAAAAGGTATTTGTATCTGCTGAGCTCAAGTTTAAAATAGCCTTCACTTTTCTTTGAAAAACTTATTTTTCGGAAAGTTTTTTTAAAATAGCTTTTGTTCGTTTTTGATTGCAAAAAATTTCAAGTTTTTTAAAATTCTTTTTTCAAAATCAAATTTAAAAAAAAAATCAAATATTCATCGAAGGGTTGAAACTGTTATTAAAGCAGAAATATCGAAATGGAATAATGGGCTTGTGCCAATCTTTAAGTTTTGATTATCTGATGTTTGAACTATTTTTAACAAAATTGCTATCTCAAAATTTTTATCGGATGGGTTTGGGGGAAAGGGGGTGGGGGGACTAATTAAGCTTCTGTCTCTCTTGACTCTTTAAAAGTGAACTAGAATTTTTTATTTTCAATCAAATGAGCCCTCTCTGAAGTTTATACAAGTATCCCTTCTATAAGAGCCATATATACAACGCCTATCTCTGGGCCCTGGGGCGTTTTGTCAACCCTGGAGTTTTAATATCTGATGGTTGAACTATTTTTAACAAAATGGTCATCTCAAATTTTTATTGTATATGTTTATCCATCCGATAAATCCAAAGGCGTGGAGGGTGGGAGGGACTAGTTGCCCTCCGATCTTTTTTCACTCTGAGAAATTGAACTACAACTTTTAATTTACATTCAAATGAACCGTCTCTGAAGTCTATACGAGCATCCTTTTCATAAGAACCACATACGGCCCCAGGACACAGCTTACAATACCTGCCCCCGGGCCCTGGGGGGTAGTGTCGGCACCGGAGTTTTTGTCACCTGACCTTTGAACTATTTTTCAAAAATTGGCTCTCTCAAAGTTCTAATCGGATGAGTTTCAGAAAAATAGAGCGTGGAGAGGGGGGCTAGCTGCCCTCCGATCTCTTTTGACTCTTAAAAAGTGAACGAGAACTTTCAATTTCCAATCATATTAGCCCTCTGAAGTTTAAACGATCATACCTTCCATAAGAACCATATATGCCCCAAGAGCAATACTTACAACGCCTACCCCGGGCCCTGGAGGGGGGGGGGTGTCTCGACACAGGAGTTTTTCTTATCTGACCTTTGAACTATTTTTAACGAAATGGCCATACGTAAAGGAGTTTTTGTTATATGATCTTTGAACTATTTTTAACAAAACGGCTACCTCAAATTTTTTATCAGATGTAAGTAGTAAGCGCCCAATTACTTGAACACCTACAAAAAAACCTACATGAATATACAGTGTAGTTTAACCTGTACATTGGGTTACCAGGGTCATTTACCTATTACTATGAACGATACATGGCTTGGCAGACAGGTTTTCTATTGTGACACCCATTTTTTGGAGGTCAAACTCATGGATACGTGTTTATTTTTTATTTTTTTTGAAACTGGTATTTTTTCAATGAAGCCCATAACACTTTGCAGAAACCCGTGAATGTAGGACTGAAAGTCCATTCATAGTATATCTGAATCCAATTACTAATCAAGTTAGTGTGACCGCCATTTTTTGATCTGGTTAAGTGGGTATAATCTGGTTTTGGTTCGTTATTGTGAGAGGATTACTAAATTTACATCTTAGTGTTAACTGGGCGATGTCTTAGTCTAATTGCGTAGGTACTAAAGGAAAATTTGAAGGTGGAGAAAAAAAAGGGGTAATTAGTGATTGGATAATTTTAACAAGAAATGACTGAAAAGTGTCTTGGAGGAGATGGAATGATTGTGAACTGTATAATACACAAGTGATGATTTGCACAGTGTTGTCAATTTTGAATCGTTTAGAAATAAAAAAAATTAACAAGAAATGGCCGAAAAGTGTTTTGAGAGAGTTGAGTTGCACGAGGGTTGACTTGCACGAGGGTTCAGTTACATGCGGATTCAGTTACACGGAGATTAGTTAAATGGGCTCGAGTAGCACAGAGGTTCAGTTGTACGGGGTTTCGGTTATACAGGGGTCAGTTCCATGGGGGGTTCAGTTGCACGGGGGTATCTGCTATAAAAAACACTTCATTCTAAACAAATACGAACATTTTGTAAAGCAGACAAAAAATTGGACACTATAATCAGAATTATTTGATTAAAATTTAAAAAGGGGTAATAAGATATGTGATCTGTATAATACACTAGTGATGTTTGATAAGTATTGTCAATTTAAAATAGGATCTAACGTTCCCTTCGTTCCCCCATTTTTGAGGGCAGGGAGGGGTCAATTTTGGAGGGAAAACATCTGCGTCAAGGGGACGGCTCAGAGACCCTTCGTTCCCACTTTTCCGAGGGCAGGGGAGGGGGAGAAGGTGATAGTATTCCAATACAATAATTCAAGCATAATAGAATTTATGCTCCTAGTGGAAGCTCGTAAAGCCCTTCCCCCTCCCCGCGCTAGGATTATTGGCTGGCTGTACCTCTAACTACAGAGAATTAAGGTGATAGTATTCCGATACAATAAGTCAAGTATAATAGAATTTATGCTCATAGTGGAACCTCGTAAAACCCTTCCCCCTCTCCCGCACTAGGATTATTGCCTAGCTGTGAAATTGGATATTACCTCTAAATACAGAGAATTAAGGTGATAGTATTCCGATACAATAAGTCAAGTATACTAGAATTTATGCTCCTAGTGGAAGCTAGTAAAACCCTTCCCCCTCCCCTCACGAGGATTATTGCCTAGCTATGACCATGGATATTACCTCTAAATACATAGACTTAAGGTGATAGTATTCCGATACAATAAGTCAAGTATAATAGAATTTATGCTCCTAGTGGAACCTCGTAAAACCCTTCCCCCTCTCCCGCACTAGGATTATTGCCTAGCTGTGACAATGGATATTCCCTCTAAATACAGAGAATTAAGGTGATAGTATTCCGATACAATAAGTCAAGTATAATAGAATTTATGCTCCTAGTGGAAACTCGTAAAATTCTTCCCCCTCCCCGCGCTAGGATTATTGCCTGGCTGTTACAATGGATATTACCTCTAAATACAAAGAATTAAGGTGATAGTATTCCGATACAATAAGTCAAGTATACTAGAATTGATGCTCCTAATGGAAGCTCGTAAAACCCTTCCCCCTCCCCGTGCTAGGATTATTGCCTAGCTGTGACAATGGATATTACCTCTAAATACAGAGAATTAAGGTGATAGTATTCCGATACAATAAGTCAAGTATAATAGAATTTATGCTCCAAGTGGAACCTCGTAAAACCCTTCCCCCTCTCCCGCTCTAGGATTATTGCCTAGCTGTGACAATGGATATTACCTCTAAATACATAGAATTAAGGTGATAGTATTCCGATACAATAATTCAATTATAATAGAATTTATACTCCTAGTGGAAGCTCGTAAAACCCTTCCCCCTCACCGCGCTACGGTTATTGCCTGGCTGTGACAATGGATATTACCTCTAAATACAGAAAATTAAGGTGATAGTATTCTGATACAATAAGTCAAGTACAATAGAATTGATGCTCCTAGTGGAAGCTCGTAAAACCCTTCCCCTTCTCCCGCACTAGGAGTATTGCCTAGCTGTGACAATGGATATTACCTCTAAATACAGAGAATTAAGGTGATAGTATTCCGATACAATAAGTCAAGTATACTAGAATTTATGCTCCTAGTGGAAGCTCGTAAAAACCCTCCTCCTCCCCGCGCTAGGATTATTGCCTAGCTATGACAATGGATATTACCTCTAAATACAGAGAATTAAGGTGTTAGTATTCCGATACAATAAGTCAAGTATAATAGAATTAATGCTCCTAGTGAAAGCTCGTAAAACTCTTCCCACTCCCCCCACTAGGATTATTGCCTAGCTGTGACAATGGATATTACCTCTAAATACAGAGAATTAAGGTGATAGTATTCCGATACAATAAGTCAAGTATACTATAATTTATGCTCCTAGTGGAAGCTCATAAAACCCTTCCCCCTCCCCGCTCTAGGATTATTTCCTAGCTATGACAATGGATATTAACTCTAAATACATAGAATTAAGGTGGTAGTATTCCGATACAATAAGTCAAGTCTACTAGAATTTATGCTCCTAGTGGAACCTCGTAAAACCGTTCCCACTCCCCGCGCTAGGATTATTGCATAGCTGTGACAATGGATATTACCTCTAAATACATAGAATTAAGGTGATAGTATTCCGATACAATAAGTAAGGTATACTAGAATTTACTCTCCTAGTGGAAGCTCGTGAAACCCTTCCCCCTCCCCGCGCTAGGATTATTTCCTAGCTATGACAATGGATATTACCTCTAAATACAGAGAATTAAGGTGGTAGTATTCCGATACAATAAGTCAAGTATAATAGAATTGATGCTCCTACTGGAAGCTCGTAAAACCCTTCCCACTCCCCGCGCTAGGATTATTGCCTAGCTGTGACAATGGATATTACCTCTAAATACATAGAATTAAGGTGATAGTATTCCGATACAATAAGTCAAGTATACTAGAATTGATGCTCCTAGTGGAAGCTCGTAAAACCCTTCCCCCTGTAAAATCTGAGCTAATAATGGTTTTTGACTGTAAACTCTAGTTTGTTGAAAGAAAATTATGGAAAATACAATTCTCTGGTTCAAATGTGAAACTTAAGTCCTTTTTTGGATTGAAAAATAAAACTATATCCGTAAAATCTGAACTAATAATTCAATATTTTTTTCATAAAAACAAACTATTTTTTTTTTTAACTTCGAAATTTTTCAACTTTTTGTATCTATCTTAAAATGTCAAAGTATGCTTACGGTTCTAACAATTGCACTCTATGATTGGTCAGAGACACGATGTGGCTTTCCCACTGGTATTCTATGACCGCTTATCGTCACTACCTAGTCTACTGCATGTATTAAATCAGTATTTTTTACACAGTGGAACGATAAACACATAAGTCATATCTTTTAAAAAAGAAAGTGAAGATGGAACATTTTAATAGAGTGTGTTCTCATAACAAGGTTATTGTAGCATTGAATGCCGACAAGGAGAAGTATTTAAACTATGAAGCAAGTACAAGTGGTAGCACTATTGGAAATGTATGCATGCATTGTCATGACAGTAAGGAATTAAATTTCTTTGGGATACCGAAAAAATTCAACTCTTATGATGGTGGTTATGCGAGATTGAGATCTCCAGAGATGATTGCACTCAAAGAGAATGCTAACATAAAAATAATTGTTGATGATAGAGGAAAACTCCTTAATACTGCTGCAGGTAACATATTACCTACGGATACATCCAATCATCAGCTTTCGGGTATTAGCATTCAACGGAAGTCTAATAAAAGAAAGGCCTACTCTGCTACTAATATCGTAAACCATATCTTGTTTACGTGCCGAAACTGCTACCTGTGTGAAAATAATGTGTTAATAGACAGTTAAATTGCAAGAAAAATAAAAATGGCATTGTCAAAAAATATAACTACGGAATATAAAGATGAAACGATGAAGAACAAAGCACCAGCAAACATTACTGGCATTGATCAAACAGTCAATGAATCAAATAATAGCAAAGATGAAAAGCATATTGAGCCTGTTCATGAGACACCAGTAAAAATTGGGTATGATTCAAAATGGAATAATGATTATTCTACTGATTACGAACTAAGAGAAGACAATAACTACAATATCAAGAGAGAACATGGTGAACTATTTTATGGAACAGATTCAAAATGTCCAAAGTTAATCATTGATATTAATAATGTATCATAATATATTTTTGTATTAATATTCAACATAGCATTATTTCATTAAAAATATTACATTGTTACGTGTTCATAATTTTTTAGAGTAAGCTAGCGTATCAAGCGTTTAGAATGTATATTAAAACATCGGAGATGTAGAAAATGGAATTTGTGTACATCTATTGTCAGACACCCTATTTCCGTAAAATCTGAGCTATTAAGGGTTTTTGACCGTAAACTCTAGTTTTTTTTTGTAAGAAAATTATGGAAATACAATTCTCTGATTCAAGTGCGGAACTTAAGTCTATTTTTTGATCGAAAAATAAAACTATTTCTGTAAAATCTGAGCTAATAAGGCTTTTTCGACCGTAAACCCTAGTTTCTTGTAAGAAAATTATGTAAAATACATTTTTGTACACATCTTAAAATGAAAAAATATCATTCTTGAATTCACCTCCTGGATACACAATACAGAAATTATGACAACAAATTGTAATACTTCCCCCCAAACTAAAATTTTCCAAAATTCTACGTTAGAAGCTTTTAAAATATTTCTAAAGCACTAATAGATAGAGTGCTAAAACATCAGAATCGACTTCAGAGGACACGTTATATCACGGGAAGAGGTTTTGAAAATCCCCCTCCCCCCCAAACTCAAAATTTTACAAAATTCTACTTTAGAAGCTTTTAAAATATTTCTTAAGCACTAGTAGATGTTACGTGCGCGCACGAGGTTACGAGGTCGAGGTAGTACGAGGTTACGTGCGCGCACGTAACCTCGTCTAAATTAACCTTAAAAAAATGAAATAAAGCTATGTCGACTTTGCATATTTTATTCAACATATCCGAGAAAGCGCTGGAGGGGAGCATTCCTGTCGACTTTTGGGGGATGTTTCCCCCATTTTTCGATAATCAGGCAATTTTCTCAAGCTCTTTTCTCAAGGTCATAGCTTTTGACTGACAACACTAACATCAACCCTATATGGGGTCGTGGGTTCGAGTCCCACACCTGACAATTTTTTTCTCATTCTAAATCTTTGGAAACAGCCTCTATTTCTGACCAAGAGCTTGAGAAAATTGCCTGATTATCGATAAATGGGGAAACATCCTCGAATCGTTACTGATATGATATTAGTGCGTAAACTACCAACTTACAAAAATATCCAGAAATTTTTTTTCTTATAGCCTTGACTTTGAAGACTTTGTTACCCTCCACTATAACTTCATCAATACATCCTTCTTCCAATCAAACCATCCCCCCCAAGACACTTTTCAGTCATTTCTTGTTAAATTTTTTTTATATAAACTCACTCACACGGGTTTTTCTGCATTTGAAGCAAAGAATGCAACTAAGTTTCACATTTGAACGATAAAATTGTATTTTCCATAATTTTATTATAGGAAACTAGAGTTTATGGTCAAAAATCACATACACACACACACAGAAACTTACACACACACATAAAGACTTACACACACACACACACACACACACACAAAATTACACACACAAACACACACACAAAAACTTACACACACACAAAAACATACACACACACAAAAAAATACACACACACACACAAACTTACACGCACACAAAAACTTACACACACATAAAAACTTATACACACACACAAAAACTTACACACACACACACACAAAAAAAAACTTACACACACAAAAAAAAAAACTTACACACACATAAAAACTCACACACACACACACACACACACAAAAAAAAATTTACACACACAAAAAAAAAAAAACTTAAACACACAAAAAAAACATACACACACACACACACACACACACACAAAATAAACATACACAAATAAAAACTAAAACACAAAAAAAAAATTCTCTGAGAGTTGAAAATGATTTCATGACATTATTTTAGTTTTTTTTTCTTGTCCCCACACAAACTTACACACACACACACACACACACACAAAAACTTACACAAACAAAAAAACTTACACACCAACAAAAAATTAAACACAAACAAAAAAATTTACATTAACGAAAAAACTTACACACACACACAAAAACTTACACACACACACAAAAAAAACTTACAGACACACAAAAAAAAACTTACACACACATAAAAACTCACACACACACACGAAAAAAATTTACACACACACAAAAAAAACAAAAAAACTCACACACACAAAAAAAAAATAAAAAACACACAAAAAAAAATTACAAAAACACAAAAAAAAACTTACACAAAAAAAAAAACTTCTCTGAGTGTTGAAAGTGATTTCATGACATTATTTTAATTTTTTTTCTTGTCCCAAAATATTTTTTTATCATGAACCGTTTAGAGACCAATTTGATCAACATGGAGAAAGTTCAAATAGAATCATTACTGATATTGATATTAGTGGGTAAACTACAAACCGACAAAAATATTCGGAACTTTTTTTTCTTATAACCTTGACTTTGAAGACATTATCGCCCTCCACTATAACTTCGCTAATACATCCTTCTGTTAATCAAGCCATCTCCTCCAAAACACTATTCAGTCATTTCTTGTTAAAAAAAATTTTTATTTCAACTCACTCACACGGGTTTTTTCTACATTTGAACCAAAGAATAACATTTTTCAGTCATTTCTTGTTAAAATTTTTTTATTTCAACTCCCCCACACGGGTTTATCTGCATTTGTAGAGACATACATACA
Organism: Artemia sp. Qi Xiang Cuo; assembly: GCF_049724085.1. Classification (NCBI taxonomy): domain Eukaryota; kingdom Metazoa; phylum Arthropoda; class Branchiopoda; order Anostraca; family Artemiidae; genus Artemia; species Artemia sp. Qi Xiang Cuo. The sequence goes on along the minus strand of NC_142803.1, from coordinate 30,636,486 downwards.
GGCAAGAGAGACACAGACGGCCCAACGAGACACACACAAGATTATAAAGTAAAATTGGGTAATTTTTTTAGTTTGGGGGGGACTGCTGATGTAAGAAACATATACACATTATAGACCATGTACTCTGTTGTTGAGTATTATGTTTTAGAATTGTATATATTATTGACTAAGAAATGTATTATAACCTACTATAGTAGACTTTTGTAAAATTTTGAGTTTGGGGGGAAGGGGGATTTTAAAAACCTCTTCCCGTAATATAACGTGTCCTCTGAACTCGATTCTGATGTTTAGCACTCTATCTATTAGTGCTTTAGAAATATTTTAAAAGCTTCTATAGTAGAATTTTGGAAAATTTTAGTTTGGGGGGAAGTATTACAATTTTTTTTTTTTTAATTTCTGTATTGTGTATCCAAGAGGTGAATTCAAGAATGATATTTTTTCATTTTAAGATACGTACAAAAATGTATTTCACATAATTTTCTTACAAGAAACTAGAGTTTACGATTGAAAAAGCCTTATTAGCTCAGATTTTACGGAAATAGTTTTATTTTTCGATCCAAAAATAGACTTAAGTTCCGCATTTGAGCCAGAGAATTGTATTTCCATAATTTTCTTACAAAAAAAACTAGAGTTTACGGTCAAAAACCCTTAATAGCTCAGATTTTACGGAAATAGGGTGTCTGACAATAGATGTACGCAAATTCCTTTTCCTACATCTCCGATGTTTTAATATACATTCTAAACGCTTGATACGCTAGCTTACTCTAAAAAATAATGAACACGTAACAATGTAATATTTTTAATGAAATAATGCTATGTTGAATATTAACACAAAAGTATATTATGATACATTATTAATATCAATGATTAACTTTGGACATTTTGAATCTGTTCCATAAAATAGTTCACCATGTTCTCTCTTGATATTGTAGTTATTGTCGTCTCTTAGTTCGTAATCAGTAGAATAATCCTTATTCCATTTTGAATCATACACAGTTTTTACTGGTGTCTCATGAACAGGCTCAATATGCTTTTCATCTTTGCTATTATTTGATTCATTGACTGTTTGATCAATGCCAGTAATGTTTGCTGGTGCTTTGTTCTTCATCGTTTCATCTTTATATTCCGTAGTGATATTTTTTTGCAATGCTATTTTTATTTTTATTGCAATTTCATTGTCTATTAACACATTATTTTTAAACATGTAGCAGTTTCGGCACATAAACAAGATATGGTTTAAGATATTAGTAGCAGAGTAGGCCTTTCTTTTATAATCCTTCCATTGAATGCTAGTACCCTAAAGCTCATAATTGGATGCGTCTGTAGCTAATGTGTTACCTGCAGAAGTAGCAAGGAGTTTTCCTCTATCATCAACAATTATTTTTATGTTAGCATTCTTTTTGAGTGCAATCATCTCTGGAGATCACAATCTCGCATAAGCAACATCATAAGAGTTGAATTTTTTCGGTATCCCAAAGAAATTTAATTCCTTACTGTCATGACAATGCATGCATATATTTCCAATAGTGCTACCACTTGTACTTGCTTCATAGTTTAAATACTTCTCCTTGTCGGCATTCAATGCTACAATAACCTTGTTATGAGAACACACTCTATTAAAATGTTCCATCTTCACTTTCTTTTTAAAAGATATGACTTATGTGTTTATCGTTCCACTGTGTAAAAAATACTGATTTAATGCATGCAGTAGACTAGGTAATGACGATAAGCGGTCATAGAATACCAGTGGGAAAGCCACATCGTGTCTTTGACCAATCATAGAGCGCAATTGTTAGAACCGTAGGCATACTTTGACATTTTAATATATATACAAAAATAAAAAATAAATAAATTTTAAAAATTTCAAAGTTAAAAAAAAAAAATAATTTGTTTTTATGAAAAAAATATTTAATTATTATTTATGATTTTACGAATATGGTTTTATTTTTCAATCCAAAAAAGGACTTAAGTTTCAAATTTTAACCAGAGAATTGTATTTTACATAATTTTCTTTAAAAAAACTAGAGTTTACAGTCAAAATCTCTTATTAGCTCAGATTTTACAGGGGGAAGGGTTTTACGAGCTTCCACTATGAGCATAAATTCCAGTATACTTGACTTATTGTATCGGAATACTATCACCTTAATTCTATGTATTTAGAGGTAATATCCATTGTCACAGCTAGGCTATAATCCTAGCGCGGGGAGTGGGAAGGGTTTTACGAGCTTCCAGTAGGAGCATCAATTCTATTATACTTGACTTATTGTATCGGAATACTACCACCTTAATTCTCTGTATTTAGAGGTAATTTCCATTGTCATAGCTAGGCAATAATCCTAGCGCGGGGAGGGGGAAGGGTTTCACGAGCTTCCACTAGGAGCATAAATTCTAGTATACTTGACTTATTGTATTGGAATAGTATCACCTTAATTCTATGTATTTAGAGGTAATATCCATTGTCACAGCTAGGCAATAATCCTAGCGTGGGGAGTGGGAAGGGTTTTACGAGGTTCCACTAGGAGCATAAATTCTATTATACTTGACTTATTGTATCGGAATACTATCACCTTAATTCTATGTATTTAGAGGTAATATCCATTGTCACAGCTAGGCAATAATCCTAGTGCGGGGAGGGGGAAGGGTTTGACGAAGTACCACTAGGAGCATTTATTCTATTATACGTGACTTATTTTATCGGCATACTAACACATTAATTCTATGAATATATAGGAGATATCAAAAGTCACAGATAGACACTAATAATTGTACGGTGAGGGGGACGGTTTTTAAGAATTTCCACTAGGAAAATTAATTCTATTATACTTGACCAATTGTACCGGAATGCTATCACCTTAATTCTATGTATTTAGAGGTAATATCCATTGTCACAGTTAGGCAATAATCCTAGTGCGGGAGAGGGGGAAGGGTTTTACGAGCTTCCACTAGGAGCATCAATTCTATTATACTTGACTTATTGTATCGGAATACTATCACCTTAATTCTCTGTATTTAGAGGTAATATCCATTGTCATAGCTAGGCAATAATCCTAGCGCGGGGAGGGGGAAGGGTTTTAAGAGCTTCCACTAAGAGCATAAATTCGAATATACTTAACTTATTGTATCGGAATACTATAACCTTAATTATCTGTATTTAGAGGTAATATCCATTGTCACAGCTAGGCAATAATCCTAGTGCGGGAGAGGGGGAAGGGTTTTACGAGGTTCCACTAGGAGAATAAATTCTATTATACTTGACTTATTGTATCGGAATACTATCACCTTAATTCTCTGTATTTAGAGGTAATATCAATTGTCACAGCTAGGCAATAATCCTAGCGCGGGGAGGGGGAAGGGTTTTACGAGCTTCCAGTAGGAGCATCAATTCTAGTATACTTGACTTATTGTATCGGAATACTATAACCTTAATTCTCTGTATTTAGAGGTAATATCCATTGTCACAGCCAGGCAATAATCCTAGCGCGGGGAGGGGGAAGGGTTTTACGAGTTTCCACTAGGAGCATAAATTCTAGTATACTTGACTTATTGTATCGGAATACTATCACCTTAATTCTCAGTATTTAGAGGTAATTTCCATTGTCAGAGCTAGGCAATAATCCTAGAGCGGGAGAGGGGGACGGGTTTTACTAGGTTCCACTAGGAGCATAAATTCTATTATACTTGAGTTATTGTATCGGAATACTATCACCTTAATTCTCTGTCTTTAGAGGTAATATCCATTGTCACAGCTAGGCAATAATACTAGCGTGGGGAGGGGGAATGTTTTTACGAGCTTCCACTAGGAGCATATATTCTAGTATACTTGACTTATTGTATCAGAATAATATCACATTAATTCTATGTATTTAGAGGTAATATCCATTGACAAAGCCAGGCAATAATCCTAGCGCGGGGAGGGGGAAGGTTTTACGAGTTTCCACTAGGAGCATAAATTCTATTATAGTTGACTTATTGTATCGGAATACTATCACCTTAATTCTCTGTATTTAGAGGTAATATCCATTGTCACAGATAGGCAATAATCCTAGAGCTGGGTCTGGGAAGTGTTTTAAGATCTTACACTATGAGCATAAATTATATTATAATTGACTAATTTTATCGGAATACTATCACCTTAATTCTCTGTATTTAGAGATAATATCCATTGTCACAGCTAGGCAATAATCCTAGTGCAGGAGAGGGGGAAGGGTTTTACAAAGTTCCACTAGGAGCATAAATTCTATTATACTTGACTTATTGTATCGGAATACTATCACCTTAATTCTCTGTATTTAGAGGTACAGCCTGGCAATAATCCTAGCGCGGGGAGGGGGAAGGGCTTTAGGAGCTTCCACTAGGAGCATAAATTCTATTATGCTTGAATTATTGTATTGGAATACTATCACCTTCTCCCCCTCCCCTGCCCTCGGAAATGTGGGAACGAAGGGTCTCTGAGCCTTCCCCTTGATGCAGATGTTTTCCCTCCAAAATTAACCCCTCCCTGCCCTCAGAAATGGGGGAACGAAGGGAACGTTAGATCCTATTTTAAATTGACAATACTTATCAAACATCACTAGTGTATTATACATATCTCATTACCCCTTTTTAAATGTTAATCAAATAATTCTGATTATAGTGTCAAATTTTTTGTCTGCTTTTCAAAATGTTCGTATTTGTTTAGAATGAAGTGTTTTTTATAGCAGATACCCCCCGTGCAACTGAACCCCCCATGTAACTGAACCCCTGTATAACCGAAACCCCGTACAACTGAACCTCTGTGCTACTCGAGCCCATTTAACTAATCCCCGTGTAACTGAATCCGAATGTAACTGAACCCTCGTGCAAGTCAACCCTCGTGCAACTCAACTCCCTCAAAACACTTTTCAGCCATTTCTTGTTAATTTTTTTTATTTCTAAACTATTTAAAATTGACAAAACTGTGCAAATCATCACTTGTGTATTATACAGTACACATTCATTCCATCTCCTCCAAAACACTTTTCAGTCATTTCTTGTTAAAATTATCCAATCACTAATTACCCCTTTTTTTTCTCCACCTTCAAATTTTCCTTTAGTACCTACGCAATTAGACTAAGACATCGCCCAGTTAACACTAAGATGTAAATTGAGTAATCCTCTCACAATAACGAACCAAAACCAGATTATACCCACTTAACCAGATCAAAAAATGGTGGTCACACTAACTTGATTAGTAATTGAATTCAGATACACTACGAATGGACTTTCAGTCCTACATTCACGGGTTTCTGCAAAGTGTTATGGGCTTCATTGAAAAAATGCCAGTTTGAAAAAAAAAGATAAATAAACATGTATCCATGAGTTTGACCTCCAAAAAATTGATGTCACAATAGAAAACCTGTCTGCCAAGCCATGCATAGTAATAGGTAAATGACCCTGGTAACCCAATGTACCGGTTAAACTACACGCATATTCATGTAGGTTTTTTTGTAGGTGTTCAAGTAATTGGGCGCTTACTACTGATGTATTTGGGGAAAAAGGGCTTGGGGGGGGCAGTTGCCCTCTGATCACTTTTGACTCTTAAAAAGGGCACTGAAACTCTCGATTTCCAATCGAATGAGCCCCCTTTGAAGTTTATACGACGACCCCTTCTATATGAAGTGCCTCTGGGAAAAAATAAATGGAGTGTGGGGGGCTAGCTGCCCTCCAATCACTTTTGACTCTTAAAAAGTGAATTACAACTTTCAATTTTAAATCAACTGAGCCGTCTAGGAAGTTTATACGAGCATCCCTTCCATAAGAACGATATATGCCCCCCAGGGCATAACTTACAACGCCTACCCACGGGCCCTGGGGGGCTCTGTCGACACCGGAGTTTTTTGTTATTAGAACTTTGAATTAATTTTAACAAAATTTCTATCTCAAAATTTTTATCTGATGCATTTAGGGCGAGGAGGAGAGGGGGGGGGCTAGTTGCCCTCTGATCTCTTTCGACTCTTAAACAGTAAACAAGAACTTTCAATTTTCAATCAAATGAGCCCTCTCCGAAGGTCATATGAGCATCCCTTCCATAAGAACTATATATGCCCCTAGAGCATTACTCCTAACGCCTGCCTCCGGGTCCAGGGGGTGTCGACACAGGAATTTTTCTTATCTGACCTTTGAACTATTTTTAATGAAATGGCTATTATTAAAATTTTATCAGATGGGCTTGGGGAAAAAAGGGTGTGTGTGGGGGGGGGGGCTAGGTGCCCTCCAATCTCTTTTTACTCTTAAAAACTGAACTAAACTTTCAATTCCCAATCAAATGAGCCCTCTTTGAAGTTAATAGGAGCATCCCTTCAATAAGACCCATATATACCCCTAAGGCATAACTTACAACGCCTGCCCCCGGGCCCTGGGGGTTGTGTTGACAGCGGAATTTTTGTTATATGATCTTTGAACTATTTTTAACCAAATTACTATCTTAAAATTTTTATTGGATGCATTTGGGAAAAAAGAGTTTGGGGGAAGCTGGCTACCCTCCAGTATCTTTTGACGCTTAAAAAGTGAACTAGAACTTTCAATTTCCAATCAAATAGGCCCTCTCTGAAGTTTATACGAGCATTCCTTCCATAAGAACCATATATGCCCCCAAGGCATAACTTATAACCCTGGCCCCTGAAGACTTCGGGGGGAGTGTCCTGCTCAAACATATAATTTCCAAAACCTTCAACTACGTTGAACAAAATGGCTATATCAAATTTTGATTGGATGTGTTTGGGGTAATAGTGCGCGTGTAAGGAGTGTCAGTTGCCTTAGAATCACTTTCGACTATTAAAAAGGGAACTAGCCATTTAAATCTTTAATCAAATGAGCCCTTTCTGAAGTTTCTACAACAATGCTGTCTATACAAAACCTTACATGCACCCAGGGCATAACTTACAACGCTTGCTCTGGGGGCTCTGGAGGGGGGGCTGTCATCCTCAAAGATCTAATTTCCTGGACTATTTCTGGACTTAGAACTACGTTGAATAAAATGGCTATCTCAAAATTTTGATTGGATGTCTTTGGGGAAAGGTGGGCCTGAGAGGGGGTTTAGTTGACCTCCAATCACTTCCAACTATTAAAAAGAGCACTGGCCATTTCAATTTCCAATCCAATGAGCCCTTTTTGAAGTTTTTACGACAACGCCTTCTGTAAAAACCTTACAACCCTTGCCCTGAAGGCTGTGGGGAGTGCCTCCTCAAAAACATAATTTCTATCTGGAAACCAACTACGCTGAACAAAATGGCTATCTCAAAATTTTGATTGGATGTGTTTCCGGAATTGGTGGGCGTGGAAGGGGTGTTAGTTGCATTCCAAACACTTTCGACTATTAAAAAGGGCACAAGCCACTCCAATTTCCAATTGAATGAGCCGTTTTCGAAGTTACTACGACAACTTCTTCGATAGGAAGTGCCCTGCTCTAAAGAAAAAATATTAAATAATACATTGTGCCAACATCGTTCTTATATGCTCCCCGAGCATAACTTAAAACCCCTGCCCTGAGGGTTGTGAGGGAGTTTCCTCCTCAAAAACACATTTTTTATCTGGGAATCAACTACGCTGAACAAAATAGCTATCTCAAAATTTTGATTGAAGGTGTTTGGAGAAATGATGGGCGTGGGGGGGAAATATTTGCCCTCCAATCACTTTCGACTATTAAAAACGGCACTAGAACTCTCGATTTACAATCGAATGAGCACTCTTTGAACTTTCTAAGACAACCCTTCCATATGAAGTGCCTCTGGGAAAAAAGAAAAAAATAAATAAATCATAGACAGCGCATTAGCGCTGCCTAAGTAAAGAACGATGTTGGCACGATGTTGCCCTGGGGGCATATAAGGTTTTTGTATAAGGCGTTATCGCAGAAACTTCAAAAACGGCTCATTCGATTGGAAGTTCAAAGGGATAGTGCCCTTTTTAATAGTCGAAAGTGATTGGAGGTTAACTAACCCCCCTCTCACGCCCATTTTTTCCCCAAACACATCCAATCAGAATTTTGAGATAGCCATTTTATTCAACGTAGTTTTCAGTTCTGGAAATTAGGTCTTTGAGGATGACAACCTCACAACAGCCCTCTGGGCAAAGGTCGTAAGTTATGCCTTTGGGGCATATAAGGTTTTTATAGAACGCGTTGTCGTAGAAACTTCAAAAAGGGCACATTCGATTGGAAATTGAAATGGGTAGTGCCCTTTTTATAGTCGAAAGTAATTGGAAGGCAACTAACATTCCTTCCACGCCCACCATTTCCCCAAACACATCCAATCAAAATTCTAAGACAGCCATTTTGTTCCACGCAGTTTAAAGTTCAGGAAATATATACATTTGAGCAGGACACTCCCCCCGCCCCACAGTCTTCAGGGTAAGGGTTATAAGTTATGCCCTGGGGAGATATAAGTTTTTATTGAAATCTTTGTCGTAGAAAATACAAAAAGGGCCCATTCGATTGGAAATTCAAAGGTCTAGTGCCCTTTTAATAGTCGAAAGTGATTTAAGGACAACTAACCCCCCTCTCACGCCCACCTTTTCCCCAAACACATCCAATCAAAATTTTTAGATAGCCATTTCGTTCGGTGTAGTTGATTTCCAGATAGAAATATGTTTTTGAGGAAGGAACTCCCCCATAGGCCTCAAGGAAAGGGTTTTAAGTTATGCCCTGGGGGCATATAAGGTTCTTATACAAAGCGTTGTCGTAGAAACTTCAAAAAGGGCTCAGTTGATTGAAAATTGAAAGTGGTTAGTGTCCTTTTAAATAGTCGAAAGTGATATGAAGGCAACTAACACTCTTCCCACACCCACCATTTCCCCAAAACTATCGAATCAAAATTTTGAGATAGCCATTTTGTTCCACGCAGTTTAAAGTTCCGAAAATTATACCTTTGAGCAAGACACTCCCCCCACAGTCTTCAAGGCAAGGGTTATAATTATGCCCTGGGGGCGTATATGGCTTTTATTGAAATCTTTGTCGTAGAAACTTGAAAAAGGGCTTATTCGATTGGAAATTGAAAGGGCTAGTGCCCTTTTAATAATCGAAAGTGATTTGAGGGTAACTAACCTCCCTCTCACGCCCACATTTTCCCCAAACACATCCAATCAAAATTTTTAGATAGCCATTCTGTTTCACGTAGTTTAAAGTTCAGAAAATTATATCTTTGAGCAGGACACTCCCCCCACAGTCTTCAGGGCAAGGGTTATAAGTTATGCCCTAGGGGCATATAAGTTTCTATTGAAATCTTTGTCGTAGAAACTTGAAAAAGAGATCTTTTGATTGGAAATTCAAAGAGCTAGTGCCCTTTTTAATAGTCGAAAGTGATTTGAGGGCAAAGGGCAACTATCCCCCCTCTCACGCCCACCTTTTCCCCAAACACATCCAATCAAAATTTTTAGATAGCCATTTTATTGAACGTAGTTGAAAGTGTTGGATATTTGGTCTTTAAGGATGACAACCCCTCCCCCCACCAACCTCAGTGCAAGGTTTGTAAGTTATGCCCTGGGAACATGTAAGGTTTTTATAGAAAGCGATGTTGTAAAAACATCAAAAAGGGCTCATTCAATTGGAAATTGAAGGGGCTAGTGCCCCTTTAATATTCGAAAGTAATTGAAGGGCAAATAACCCCCCTCTCACGCCCACCATTTCCCCAAACATATCCAATCAAAATTTTGAGATATCTATTTTGTTCAACGTAGTCGAAGGTTCTGGAAATTAGGTCTTTTAGGATAATAACCCCCTCAGAGCCCTCACTGCAAGGGTTGTAAGTTATGCCCTGGGGGCATTTAAGGTTTATATAGAAAGTTGTTGTAGAAATTTAAAAAAGGGCTCATTTGTTTGGAAATTTAAATTGCCCTTTTTAATAGTTGAAAGGGAGTGGAGAGTAATTAACCCCCCTCCCACGCCCACCATTTCCCCAAACACAGTCAATCAAAGTTTAGAGATAGCCTTTTTGTTCAACGTAGTTAGAAGTTCTGGAAATTATGTATTTGAGGATGAACCCCCCCCCAGAGCCCCAAGGGCAAAGGTTTTAAGCTATGCCCTGGGGGCATATAAGGTTTTTATAGATAGAGTTGTCGTAAAAACTTCAAAAGGGGCTCATTCAATTGGAAATTGAGAGGACTAGTGCCCTTTTTAATGTTCAAAAGTGATTGGAGGGCAACTAACCACCCTCCCACGCGCACCATTCCCCTAAAGACATCCAATGAAAATTTCAGATAGCCATTGTGTTCAACGTAGCAGAAAGTTCTGGAAATTAGGTCTTTGAGGGTGACACCCCCTAGCCCCCAGGGCAAGGGTTGTAAGTTATGCCTTGGGGGCATATAGGGTTTTTATTGAAAGCGTTGTCGTAGGAACTTCAAAAGGGCTCAGTTGATTGGAAATTGAAAGGGCTAGTATCTTTTTTAATAGTTAAAAGTGATGGGAGAGCGACTAACCATTTTCCCAAACACATTCAATCAAAATTTTGGGATAGCCATTTTGTTTAACGTAGTTGAAAGTTCTGGAAATTATGTTTTAGAGGATGACAACCACCCTCACAGTCCTTAGGGCAAGGGTTATATTTTATACCCTTGGGCATACAAGGTATTTATAGAAAGTGTTGTCGTAGAAACTCAAAAAGGGCTCATTCCGTTGGAAATCGAAAGGCCTAGTGCCCTTTTTAATAGTCGAAAGTGATTGGAAGGCTTGAAATTTTTATAGTAAAGATTGATGTGGGTATAATGTATGTTTTTTTTTTTTTTTTTTTTTTGTTTTTTTTTTTTTTTAGACCAGAGTACTTTGTATCAAAGGAGTTGTCGTAGGAACTTCGAAACGGGCTCATTTGATAGAAAATAAAAAGGGTTGTTACCCTTTTTAACAGTCGAAAGTGATTGGAGGGCAACTAGTCCTCCTATCACGCCCACCTTCCTATTTGTCTTTATGTTTAAAAACTAAATTTTACCTTAAGGTTACATGACAATGTACTGTCTTAATTATAATTCCCAAAACGGTATCTCAACAATATCCCAAAGACGACTGAGGGTTGCATGTCCAAACTCTCAGACCCACTTCTGCTCTTAAAATTTAACCAAGTCAAAATAGCCTAGCCTAAGTGTATCTAACCTATCAAAGAAAGTAAGCAGATTTTTTTGCGAATGGTATCTAGTTTTCCATTTCAGGTCAACTAGAGGAGGTATGAAACGAAATTAAACACTATTGTTTGTGTCCAGATTTTTAAAAGGGTGCATGTTGTTAAAAATTGCTGAAAATTTTTCTCCGGTATACAAATAGCAGACCAAACTATAAAGTCTAAAAAAACGAAAAGATTTAAAGTATTATTTTCTTCTTCCCTGAAAAGACCATTTCAACCTAAAACTAACAGAAATTATTTAAAAAAAACTTTTTCCACAAAATAAGGCTTTCAAAGAAAAGTAAAGATCTCCATTAAACAAAAAAGTGTAAAAATAAAATCAAATAATCTACGAAGCGTGAAACTACCGCAAATCAGCAATGATAAATAAATGAAACCCAAAACGAACAGAAATTACAATAAATAACCGAGTCAAACTCAAAACGAGCAGAAATTAACATAAGTTGGGCTCAAAACCCCTATGCCTTCCCAAGGCCAGAACATAATTTGCACCTTACTGAAAAAAATACAAATGAATGTGCATTGTCAGTTTAATATACATATACTGATATTTAGCAATCAAAATGTTAATATTATTTGATTTATTAAAGTTATAAAAGTAAGAACATTTATTTTTTTTGTTTTCAGTAAAGTGCAAATTATATTCTGGCCTTGGGAAGGCATAGGGAGTTTTGAGCCCAACTTATGTTAATTTCTGCTCGTTTTGAGTTAGACTCGGTTATTTATTGTAACTGTTCGTTTTGGGTTTCATTTATTTATCATTGATGATTTGCGGTAGTTTCACGCTTCGTAGATCATTTGATTTCATTTTTGCACATTTTTTGTTTAATGGAGTTCTTTACTTTTCTTTGAAAAACTTATTTTGTGGAAAAAGTTTTTTTTTTTAATTAATAATAATAAAACATTGGAGCCGTATGGCCTTTACAATAGGCAACGCTATAGCGTTGCCTCTGATGCTAACTGTTCCCTACTTAAACCCTTGCTTGACTTGAGATCTCTCTATTTTCTGTCTAGTGCTTCAGTTAATTTTTTGAGGTTATATGGCCAGCTTCTTGCTGCCCTATGTAATAATATATTTTTTATTTCTGAGCAATCTACTTATTATTTCCACACTTCCAATAATTTACAGATACCTTATACTCCGTCAATACAGTCTGACTTTAACCCAAGATAGCTTGTAACATGATTTAGAACACTCTCAAGGGGTCTGCACAGGGCTGCCACTCTTTTGGTATCTTCAAAAAGTATGTTAGAGATTTTCTTTTAAATAGTTTTTTTTTCCGGTTCTCCGATGAGTTCATGTCTCCGGATTGGCTCTGCACGTTGTTTGTGTGGGTGGAATCATGTATTACTCCCTTGCCTAGCTTCTTTTTTTTTTGGCGGGGGAGGGGGTGGAGGGGGGTATTGTTTGGTCTGATGCGAGTTTATTATTTTAAAAATGTTTGATGAATGTATTTGTTTAATCTTTTTAATTTTGTTTCTCCCCTGTTTTTTCCTGGAAACAGAGCTTTACGGGGGAGACTATTTTGAAGTATTTGTTGTTGCTTTTTTTTTTTTTTGTGCAACTTACCGTTGATCTTGATATTCAGTGATATATTTCTTGTTTTGAAATATATCAAATTCAATTTAATTAAATTCAATCTAAAGTCACTATGGCAGCTTGCTGATACCGGTACCCAACGAAACCCAATAAAGTCGATTTCAATACGTTTTTTTTTTATTTGGTATAAGGGTGAAATTTTTTCAGGTATTTTTTCCTCGGTTAGAGCAACCATAGATACTTTGTAGCACATTCCTGGCTCTTGGGGGAAGGAGGATGAGCTGGATGTATTATGAGAAATATTTGTTCTGTTTTCTTCGGTCTATGTTATTGACTTGTTCTCCCATCAAAACAGATTTTGTAGTAATGATACCCTCGGTACCCATCGAATGTACTATCTTGTTATTGTGATCTCTTCTTTGATTTGCAGGAGCACCTAAATTAGCAATAGACTAGCCAAATTTTAGATACCTTTAAATTTCTTTGCTACCAAGCCAAGACAATTAGCAAGTGGCTGTCCTGACTTGAAATCCAAAGATATCTGACATGGGTACTGAAGCACTGACATTAGTTTTATTGCGTGATCTCATTTGTTCCTTAGAAAGGGCGTTAGATATTACGATTTCCGTTCAAATAAGCCCCCTATACTCATTCTGCAACCATTGGCTCAACATGATCACCCATGTAAGAATGGATATACACAAATCCTATTCATGCAAAAAAAAAAAGTGATTTTTCTTGTTCTTTAAGTTGGGAGACTGCAAGGCTTCAGTTTAACGATTTTGATAATGGTAATTCCACTGGTGCGTCCTCCGTTTTGACCCGCCGCCATTTTTGAGATGTTCCGAGCCTTTTTTCAAAAACTCAGAAAATATTTTTTTTCACAATTAACTTTTATTATTGAGTTTAACCTATATAATTGTTATAATTCCTGAATCACTTTGAATGAGAAATTTTTCACTAGACATTTTTTCAAAAGTTTCAAATCTTTGGTTACTATGGGCCGCATTATTGATTAGCTATTGATTACTAGGTTGCAGCTATTGATGTAACCGCAATAAACTGATGCTACTAGAGATGGTTCAGCTTTTAGCAGGCTAGTTGTTTCCAGTTAGAATCAAGCATTTTATGGTAACGAACTTTAAGTATGGTGCGACTTTGCCCAATAGTAACCAAAACTATTTAAAAAATAGTAAATTTATTACGTTTACTGTTTTCCCTCAAGAGCTAAGTGCCTGATAAAATTTGCCTGAATTCTGAAAAAGGGAGAAAACACCGCCATGGGCGCCCATAAGCTGAATTCCAGGGGGGGGTAAACCTCGTCTAATTGGCACTTTTAATGCTATATAATAGAAATCTCAGAACAAAAATATAAAATTAAGGCAGCATCATTCATCCAGGGGGGTGGGGGCCCCTGCCCCTCCCCCCCCCTTATGGGCACCCATAAACACCCCCAAAAAGTCAAGTAATTGAAAATCACATCATCAAATTGAAAAAAATACGTCTTACAGATGTTTCAAGCTTCTATCTACAAAAATGTGGAATTTTCCATTAATCGCCAGAAGAAAGATCACGGATGCGTTTTCATTTGTTTTGTTTTTTTTTCCCAGGAGCGATCGTATCGACATAATGGTCCTAATGGTCCCTGAAGGCTCATTTCAACAGAAAACGAAAATTTGTGTCACGAGAAAGGGGTGTTCTCTGCCATTTTGTGGCACCAAAATACGATTTTGCCCCAAAGATGGTTTAATTTGCCATCGATTGATGACTCTGAGATAGCCAATCAATTTAGTAGTATCTAAATAACAGAGATTGAGCTTCCCAGTTGCAAAGAAAGTATAGCCGTAAAGTGGCGCATTCGTTCCTAAGAAGTCACGTAGTCTACTCCGTAGAAGATTAATGACAAATATAGACGTTTATTATCTTACTACTTAATTTAATTAAGTTCTTTCACTTGATTTTTCAAGGGGGAGGGGGTATCACATTCCTAAAAGAGAGCATTTGAATGCCAAAACTTTCTAACTCTCCATGAGCCCTCCGATGGATATAGAAAAGGGTGTGTATGTACGGGGGGGTGTAGGAACTTATCCCTCATCTTATTCATTTAGACTAAGCCTGAATAAAAGTGTTGTGTGCTGATGCCTCCCGTCTTATTACAAAGAAATGCTTCTGCATTTATTTCAACGCTTATCAGCTATTATGAAGGAGGGACGTGGGTCATTGTGCATTTTGGGGGGGGGAGTCTCAAAGAGCACATTTTAATTAAAAATTTTCTCAAGGTCATTCAGCCTTCAGATAAACATAGAATGAATTTTAGGGAAAATTTGTCTAATCCCTTTAATTCCAAATTTTCGCAAGGTCATTCAGCCTTCAGATAAATATAGAATGAATTTTAGGGAAAATTTGTCTAATCCCTTTAATTACAGGTTTTCTCAAGGTCATTCAGCCTTCAGATAAATATAGAATGAATTTTAGGGAAAAATTTTCTAATCCCTTTAATTAAAAATTTTCTCAAGGTCATTCAGCCTTCAGATAAATATACAATGAATTTTATGGAAAATTTGTCTAATCCCTCTTGATTCCCACCGATATTTTCAGTCTGCACCTTTAATGTTAGCTCTGGGGGGGAGGTGTTGATGATAGTGTCCCTCCCGTTGCGACTCTTTTTTTCTGTGTAAATTAAAATCTTACTTTCACATACGAATAAGGCAGAGAGGCGAAGAAGGTGAGGCTAGGTCCCATGAGCCCCGCCAAGAATTTTTTTTCTGGGGGAGGGGGCAAGTGCCACCAGGAGCTTTGTTTTCACCGATTTTAAATGGAATTTTTTCTCATTTCATATTTATATACAATGTTTTGATTTATGTAAACACATGCATAAAATGTATTTAAAAATCAGAGAATCCTACAGTAGACGTTCCAAGCTTCCATTCTCACAAATGTGAAGTTTTTTTTCAAGATTGAGGTTTGTGTAAGTTTGTTAAGCAAAAGCATAAGCAAAAAATTTTTAAGGCGGAAAATTTTCCGGGAGGAGAGAATTTTCGGTGTGAACTTACGTTTGAAAATTTTCCCCTGGAGGAATTTTTTGGGGGGAGGGATTTTTCGAGGGGAATTTTCCCATGGAGGTGGGATTTCCAAGTATGATTTAAAAATAATCACGAATTAAATTTTTTAAAACAAATTTTTCAACTGAAAGTAAGGAAGAACAATAAACTTGAAATTAGCAAAAATTATCCTTAACCCATAACCTTTCGCTCTTTGCGAATAACTTTTTGTCCCAATTATTTAGGACCGACTCCTGAAACAAAAGGGCCGTTTAATTGGAATAAACAGCTTGTTTAAAGGACTAAAAAGCTCTAGCGTAATGAGCGAGGGATTGATGAGGGACAGCTACCCTCATATATGGAATGATTTCAGTTTGTTAATGTTTTTCGTTTCTTACAGTTGAAAAAAAAAATAGTTTCTCATCTATTTACATTAAAAAGGGTCGAGCTTCATTTGGAACGAATCTGCGGTCTCCAATTCTGTTTGGGCTTAGTATAATGTAGGTGGAGTGTCGAACGAACAGGCTGAAGTTTCCGTTTTGTCTCGAAAGCTAATTCAAAATTTCCGTCCCTCAAAGTTCGTTCCATTTCAGCTCGAACCTTCTCAGGGTACCTCCATTTAACGCAAAACTCTTACCCAGCCTAACAATTAACATCTCATTTTCGGTTGAATATATTAAAGAGTTGCGGTAACCAGTTTTAAAGAAACTTGACCCGAAAAAACATATAACAGGTTTAGGTCAAGTCGGAAACACTGACCCCAGAAAATAACGGGTATCGTCCTGCCTTTTTCTATATTTGAATAGAATGTTGTTTTCTTGGTGTTTTTTCGATGTGCGTTTTTCACGCAGCTTATACGAATCATAAAAAAACCTGACATTTATAAATCATTCAAGAGTTTCAAGCAGTTCGTGGTAACGAACTGTAAGTAAGGAGCAACCCGGCTCAATGGTAGCCAAAACTCTAAAAAACAGAATTTTGATACCAATAGATACATCAAAAGAATCAGATTTTAATTCTGATTTCAAATATATAAGTTTCATCAAGTTTAATTTTACCTATCAAAAGTTAATTAACGCAAACTTGCGTTAATTAGGTAAATTATATTAGTTTAGACTACTTTACGGGGGCGGGCGCTCCCCTCACCCCCTCCATGGATCCGCCACTGGGAGAAGGTAAAAGAGCAGAATGTGCAAAAAGTAAAATTTTATATAATATTCAGAACAAACTTGATATTTTCCTTATAAAAAAAAAACATTTTCAAACATCAGTCACGCACTAAATGGCAGTTTTGCACTCCCCTCCCCCTAGGCAAATTTCTTAAGAAAAGGTTCAAATTATTTTTTTTTTTTTATTTCGGTAGAGGTGGAGTAATAGAAGCCATAATTATAGCCAAAAATTCACATCTATTCAGTATGTCTCGGGTTTCGCGAGATGAGTCAAGACCCCATAAACGCTCGTTCTGAATAAATGCTGTCTCCATAATGCTGTCACTTTGCTGAATTTAGGCAGAACGTTGTTTTGCCTTGTTTTGTGTCCAGCCAGCAGAGGTTAGTCAAAGCGATTTGTATTTCATGGCCTTTAATTATTTTGTCGTTTGCATTAAAAGAATATAAATACCATAAACATAAACACCAAAACCATATACAACATAAACCATAAATAAAAACCATAAACACCATAAAAAACAGCAAAATGTATAGTTCCAAATCAGTTGAAGTTATTTAAGATTCAAACAACAAAACTAAACCCAAACAAAGTTCCACCCATCGAAAACTCAACTAAAAAAATGTCCAACCCGACAAAGCTCGCCCACGTGAAAATCACCATCAAAGAAATCAATCCATTTAAAATTCAATGCTATAAAACTTAGCCCATGAGACTAAGGCTAGGAAACTCAATCACCACTTGTTTACATTCCCCATAAAAATTAGCAGCATTTCTCATCAACATTTAAGCTGTGTTTCATTCTTAGTAAAATTTGAAAATAAAAATGATTCCTAGAATTTTGTTCTAGAAATTCCTCCACAATCAAATTATTTCACAAACGGAGTTTCCAAGTGATGCTTGCTTTTATAGCGAATGTCTTTTCTTTGATCCGCTCAGCTATGCGGGGTGAAACTGACATGGAGTCCAAATAAACCATCATACCTCCCTTAAAATCACAGTCGGCGACATTTAATGATAAAAATATAACAAAACTTCTTCAGAGATATTACAAATGACTCGTATCATCAAGCTGATTATGTGATTAACTAAAAAAAAAGTTTTTTTTAAATGAAAGTAAGGAGCGACATTGAAACTTAAAACGAACAGAAATTACTCCGTATATGAAAGGGGCTGTCCCCTCCTCAACGCCTCGCTCTTTACGCTAAAGTTTTTTTATTGTTTTAAAAAATAAAGTTGTGAGACAGAGTCAAACTTTAGCGTAAAGAGCGTATAGCGTTTAGCGTATATATTTGAAATCAGCATAAAAATTTAATTTTTTTTATGTATCTATTGGTATCAAAATTCCTTTTTTTAGAATTTCGGTTACTATTGACCCTGGTCGCTCCTTACTTACAGTTCATTACCACGAACTATTTGAAAAAGTCAACGGGACTTTTGGTAATAAACTCATTTTTGTCTATGCTCGCTTGAATCTTTCTCATATAGTTTAACCGAAGGTTTAAACCACAGTTTATAGAATTAGATAATTCTATAAACTGTGGTTTAAACGAAACAGCCCTTGTATATTTTTAGCAATTTACGCCTGGTTCACGAAAACAAAATGTTTTCTTAATATTTCGCCACTATAACTGTAGCACTCTTTAATTGTTTTCCATGCTGACTAGACAAGTTGGATTCTGTGCCAAATCTGTTGTGTGTCGACTAGTTAGTGTAATATCTATTTGCATTATTGCGTTTGGCATTAAATCTTTTCTTCTTAACTTTTCTTAAATATTAAACTTGTGGGACCATTCAACCCTGAATGTACATAGGTACGGTGCTTTCAGGCCTAGGGATCCTTCCAAAAAAGACCCTTCGTCCTTTCTTTATTGCGTTTGCGTATGCATTATTGCGTTTGGCATTAAATCTTTTCTTCTTAACTTTTCTTAAATATTAAACTTGTGGGACCATTCAACCCTGAATGTACATAGGTACGGTGCTTTCTGGCCTAGGGACCCTTCCAAAAAAGACCCTTCGCCCTTTCTTTATTCAAATAAAGAACTTTGTGATAAAATTATAAGATTTAACACAAATTTATTTTTGCAACAACTTATAAATTAACATATCTGATTTTTAGGAAAGGCCGTCAGAATTTTTTTTTTTTTTTAATGGGGAGAGGGTGATATGCATGAAAAAATGCTTCATATTTATGCAGTTGGGTCTTCATGATTATGTGCCAAAAATGTGTCTGAAAGAGGGAAGAATCCCTCTTTCAGGTTTCTCCACTTTAGAAACGATCTGGTTCATAGCTGAAAAGTCCACTGTAATTATCTAAGATATACATAATCAGGCCCAAAGACACCTACTCAGAGTCAAATTTTTTTCAAGGGGGGAATAGAAGCCCTGCCTTCTACTTCTTCAAAATTTCCCTCTTTGAATACCTCATTATGCAATAAACCTTTGCCGACTTTTTTTTCACTTTGAATACCTAGTTCCATTGTATAAATAAAAAAAATATATTAAATAAAATAAAAATTTCAGCTGAAAGTAAGTAGCAAAATTAAAATTTAAACCAATAGAAATTATTACCTTGCTCAATGCCTTGCCATTCATTCTAAAGTTTTTACTCCTTTAAAAAAAGTACCTTATTCTAATTAAACGGGCCTTCTGTTTCGGGATTCGTTCTTAAGGAATTGTGAGAAAATGTCAAACTTTAGCTCAAAGAGCAAGGTATTGAGGAAGGGGTAACTCAAATAATACCGGGAAATTTGGCTATCCCTCCATGGAAAATTCCCTCCCCCCACGGAAAATTCCTCCATAGAAAGTTCCTCCCACGTAAAATACCCAAGCCCGGAAAATTCCCCCGGACAATCCTCGCTGAAAATTCCATCCTCGCTGGAAATCCTCCTGGAGAATTGCTTGGAGTCAATTCTGCCTAGAAAATTCTCCTTCACATACTTTTCAGAATACTTTAATTTCTTGTCGTTTTTTTTCAAATTCATGCCATAAATTTCCCCACTTCGTGAAAAAAAATCCTGGAAAACCACCCCAAGTGGAGAGTTGCTCCCGCGGAAAATCCCCCCCATGGAAAAATCCTCTAGACAATTCTACCCTCACTAAATATTTTCCCCGGAACATCTCCATGTGTGAAATAGGGTTGGCAAAGAGAAAGTAAGACAAATAAAAAGAATTTCGTATAGGAATTCTGGCAATTTCCCCCAGTGTAAAATTTGCCTTAGAAAGCTCACTCCCCAAAACTTCCCTCTCCACAGAAAATTCTCCCCGTGGATAAACAGCAGACCCTCCCCCCTCGAAAAATGTCATTACACTTCCCAATAACAAATAGTATGCGTAGACAATAGGCAAAATTCATACTTACTGTGGATTATACCAAACACACTCAAGAAGTGCAGTTTGGTTAATCATAGTGAAATATGCCAAAACATGATGAAAATATAATACTTTAGTTTATATAAAAATACAATTTCGTCTATATATTGCACATTAAGGGGGGAGTAAAATAAATCTCAGAAAGGGGTTAAAAACTTAACTCAACATAACTTTACCCCCACCCCTTACGTGCAAATATATAGCCTAAATTATACAAGTCAAATGCATTCTGTCGCCCGTCATTTATCCTTGTGGCTACGAAACCGGTATGCTCATATCGTAAATTCAACAAACTTCTCGACTGTTTGGTATCATGGTTGCAGCGGTAGCTGCAACATAGTAAAGAGCGAACCACAGCCCATTGAAACCAAAAGTTAAAAAACGCGTTTTGAAAAAAACTGCCTAGTGAAGAACAATTGCCATCTGACACTGATTCAGGAATGGTAACTATTATTTCGGTTCGTCTTAAAAGTAAAAGATCATTGCGAAAAGAAATTTATGGTGATTTCGAAAAAAAACCTAAAACACCTCGAAAATGGCGTCAGATCAAAATGAAAAGTGTACCATTGGAATCACCATGTCTAAAACATTGTACAGATAAATTACAGTCCCCCTCCTTGAACAACAAGGAAAATGACTTTTTCCTTGTTTTAGCACTCCCGATGTTTCCCGTTTTCTTTTTTTTTCCTTTTTCCTAGCAGGGCTAGGGGGTGACCAGAACATCGTAGAAAGATGTATAATGGCTCATTCGAACGGAACTTAAATTTTTTAGTGCCCTTTGTAAGTGACCAAAAAGATTAGATGGCCACTAGCCCCCCCCCCCCTCCTTCCCCAAAGGCCCCCTCTCCCAAAGCCATCCAATCACAATTTCGAGATAGCTATTTTGCTCAACATAGTTCAAAGGTCAAATATCTTTGGTTTTAGTGATTATGCGACCCTTCATAGTCTGTGGAACGGGCTGCACACTTTATCGGTATCGGACGTAGGCTATTTATATCACGCGTAATGTTGTGAGCGTATTGTTATTGGGTTTATTGGTATCGCAAGTATCTAGACAGATTTTTAATAGCTCATGCAAAATATATTTCTCATACCTACGTCCAGGGGCGTAACTTCGTCAAAATCCTTGGGGGGGGGGGCAAAGTTGGAGCCACTTTTCCCGAATCAAGTGAAAATTATAGTGAAAACTGAAAAATGAGCCATATATTACCATAGAGGCAAAGATATACTAAAGAAAACTGATCCGTTTCTCTGGATGATTGAATATTGCAGGCTTATCTTAGTTTTGACAAGTTTTTTTGCAGAAACTAAATTTCAGCTGGGGGGGGGGCAAAACTAATATTTTTTATGCTTAAATTTTTAAGATAATTTTAATTGTATACTGAAAGTTACTGATATCACAGCTCTGTAGGACTAAAAAAAGCGTTATAGATTAGTTTGCTGTTGTGAGGCTACGTATTTACTTTTGACTCCTAAATCAATATTCTTGTTTTTTATACTTGGCTTTTGTGTTTTCAGTAAAGCACTAGTTTTCTGTAATCCTATAAATATAGGGAAAAACAATCGATTAATTTGCATTAGTTTTATTGATATATGTTAGTTCGCTCTTTACTTCCCTCGGACAAACTTCGTTTTTTTTTAATTAATTGTCGTACATAGCACTAATAACTTCAATGTATTTATCTCATAAACCAAACAAGGATAGAACCATCCTAAAGCACCTCTATCAGCTGAATCAAACGCTTGCTCGTAATCTACAGAAATGAGGACCAAAGGGGTTTGATGACTCAGGCATTCCTCAGCTATTAATCTAAGAGTGAAATTTGGTGAAGACATATTTTCACCTTTCTAAAACCAAACGTTTTTCTCTTAAAACTGTATCTATGTCATCTCTAAGTCTAAATATATCATCATACTTAATAATTTGCTTCCTAGAGAAACCAAGCTAATGTCTATAATTACCACACTCACTCTTTTCACTTTTTTGAGATGAATAAATAAATCTTAAAACGGGTAAAAATTAGATTGAACATTGAGGTCAAACTTAAAACGAAGAAAATTTATTATAAACAAGAATTTGGCTACTGCCCCCTCCCCCCCCCTAACCGTCAAGTTATAAGGCCTATTGCGTCTCCGACGAGCAATTACTATATCTAGAGAATTGGTTTTTTATGCTAATCCGAGAAATATAAATTTCAGTAAGTTTAACGTTAACTATCAAAAGCTACGAGCCGGAGAAAATTTGCTGGATTTTAGAAAAAGGAGGGAAACACCCCTAAAATGTCGATCAATCTTAATGAAAATGACACCATCAGATTCAGCATATAAAAAAGCCCTATGGTTGAGGTTTCAAGCTCCTTTCTACAAAAATGTTGAATTTTGCTTTTTTTTTTTTTTTTTTTTTTTTTTTTTTTTTTTTTTTTTGCCAGAAGAGATAACGGATACGTATTTTTTTTTTTCAGGGTGATCGTATCAAACCAATGGCCTTAGAAGATTGGGAGAGGGCTCATTTCAACGGAATTTCTACGACTATCTCTTCCATATGAAGGGGCTATGGGGGACAAAATACTTTAAAGCCTTATGGCTCTTTACTATAGACAACGCTAGAACGTTGCCTCTGACAAATCGGATCTCAGATACGTTTTGGATCTTGTATTCGGATCGGCGTATTTTGTGACCATCAAAAGGTTTCTCATAGCTAGTATACTTGTTTGTAGAAAATTATATAAGCTTTGAAAGTACTTGAAAATGAAAAAAAAATGTATCGGTCAATCTGAATAAGCAATTTAAAAAAGGGAGTTTGTAGCGTGTTGTATTAAGTTATGTGTTTTAATTCTAAAGAATATTTTTCTTGAAAGTGTTGTAGCGTTGAAAGCAAGTGGTCAAAAGTGAAGAAAATTGGAATTTTGGCAGTTGCACAAGTAATCTCAAAAAAGCGGATTTCTTCGTGAAATTTCGTTGCTTGTGAAAATGATGGATGAAGCCAAAAGAAATTTGATTTATGTATTTCTTGTATTACTAACTCATTTATTTAAAAAAAGGGATATGGGGAAAGAAAGGAAATCAATTAATATTGGGCAATAATTCCCAATATTATAATATTAACACTTACAATATTAGGAACACCCAAATTCTTGCACTCAAATATCCATCCAATAATGAAGATTTGAAACTAAAATACTATAATGATTCGAAATTTTACTAGGTTCATTGGTTATATATAATTTTAGGTCGGGTCAAGTTCGAGGATTGATGGATTACAATATATCATAGAAACCTGATTCCGTGTCAAACGAATGTGGGACCAAAAAACCTGAATCCATAGAATGATGGTTGTTGTACAACTTTTCTCCGTAGAGAATCTTACAGTTTTCACAGGGAATTTTGAAACAGCCGTAACGACAAGAGAGATAAGAAGAAAACAATGGGATCAGAGAGATGATTTAAGTTATTGAAAGGAAATACAGAGCTAAGAGTGGTCCTGGTTGAGCAAAACTGCCAGTGCTACTTTTTCCACGGTGGCAAGCCTGTGAATACTTTGTGTAAACTTGGAGAAAAGTACAGTTTTTTAAATATGTGTCCAGTTTTTCCGGAAAATTATGAAATTTTCAACTATTTATACAATTTTCTACTAAGAAGTGAGGAGGAAGAATTGTGGGAAGAAGAGGGTGGTAGTATGAGGAAGCTTTAAGGAGCCTTGTCTATATCTGAGGTTGTTATTCCTGTAGGAGGAAGAAGAAACTTGAGTGGAAGGAAGAATTAAGAAACCTTAATTCTATGTCTATGTCTATATCCAAGTAAAGTTTGTCCCTTCACATTTTCATGTTCTAAATATTATTTTTTAAAAGGAAAAACCATAAAATTATTATTTGGCAATGCATGTAGCCATAATAAGGACGCAAAAAATGCAGGAGGGTGGTCGGCGTTTACTCCCGGAAAATATCCCCATGAATATAGATATTATAAATATCCCCCCCCGCGGAAAATGCTCCCCCATAAAATACTCCCCGTGGAAAATACTCCACCACCACCCGCCCGCGCGGAAGATCCTCTCATAAAAAAATATCACCCCCACGCGGCTGGTCGGTCTCCAATCACTTTGGACTCTAAAAAAAAGGACCAGAATTCTCAGCTTCTGTTCTAATGAGAACACTCCGAAGTTTCTGCGACCATGAGGTGGAGGTATAGATGAGGAAGGGGCAGTCCCCTTCCTATACGGAATAAATTCTGCTCATTTTGGGGTTTAATGTTACTCTTTACTTTCATAATAACAGCGTGGATTGGAAACATTCCCATAAATTATAAGGAAGTAGATATCAATTTCACATTTTTGATGCAGTTTTTATAGTTTCTTTTGTCTCGCCCCCTCCCAAAAACTATCCTCTCCCCCAAACAAAATCCTGGTTACGGCCTTTGGGATTATACATCACTTTCTACCTCACCCTCCCCTCTTCTCTCCCTTAGAACTAATTCTGTATTTACCTGACAGCTCAATGAGAGCTGGCGTGTTTTGGCATTAAAATGCACCCTTTGAGGTATCTCCCTCCCTCCCTAACTACAAATCAATCAGAGAACCTCCCTAACCCCATTGTAAAGGTTTAATTGCCTATTTAAGTTTTGTAATTTGTCGATTACTTACAGATAGTATTTGTTATGAGAAAACATAGGACCATTTTTCGCAGGGGAGTTTTCTGCAGGGGAAGGAAGATTGTTGGGGAATTTACACTGAGGAGTAAACTTTTGGAAATAATTTCCTTTCAGCGGGGATCAAATTGTCTTGCAAGAATTTTTCGTGGAAAACTGTGGTTAATGTCCACAAGGGTGCTGCAAGGTGACACTTTCCTTCTGATTGCACAAAAATGTTTCTAGCGTTTACTTTAATCATTTATTTAACTTAGGTGAATTGTTTCATAATGCATTGAACTATTATTAAGAAGAGGTGATAGGTCTTCGTGTAGGGAGGGGGAAGATACCCTAAGGAGTAGGTTTCAATGGAGCTTCGCTGAGTCTTCAGATTAAAAACTAAATTATTGTTGGGGACTTTTTGTCTAATTCTTCATAGTTCCCAGGTATATTGTTAGTCTAAGACTTTATTTTTGGCGCTGAGGCGGGAGGGAGTAGTAGTGTTCTAGTAGTGACCAAGCTGATTCGGGTTATATTTGATGAAATTGTGTATACTGAGGTATAGTTTCGAATCATCTGTTATGAATGTGTGTGGATCGGTGCTGAGTGGAGAGAGGGGATGAGCGGCTGAAACTACCTTGAGGGAGCCAGATTACTCGGCATGATCTGACTAATAATCAGAAATTTAAATTTAAAAAATTAACTTTTTTTCAACTGAAAGTACCGAACAACATTGAAAAAGACAAAAAAATATTCCATGTAATAGGGGGGCTACCCCCTCCTCAATCACTTGCTCGTTAAGTCATACTTTAGCGTATGGAGAGGGGCTTAGAGGGGAAAGTCCCCTCGGGGCTTTTCGTTTCATAAATTTTTCAAGCGTAAAACTACAAAAACTTATCATCAATAAATATATTAGATGTTCAGGGAAAAATTCAGCTGTGTGGCCTCGCCGTGGCAGAAGGGTGACAACGGCCCTGCCGACCTAACCTTGGCGGACGCCGGAAAACACGCAGAAGAGGTACCGTCGGATTGGGGACCCGCCGGTTAAATATATTCCCGCGAATCAGAGGCAACGCTGTAGCGTTGCCTATAGTAAAGGCCATACGGCTCCAATGTTTTATTATTTATTATTTTTTTCCCCCCAGAGGCACTTCATATGGAAGGCGTTGTCGTAGAAACTTCAAAGTGGGATCATTCAATTGGAAATGAAGAGTTCTAGAGCCCTTTTTAATAGTCGAAAACGACCGGAGGGCACCTAGACCCCCCCACGCCCAGTATTCCCCCCATCACATTCAAGAAAATTGTGAAGCTAGACATTTTATTCCGCGTAGTTGATTTCCAGATAGGAACTATATTTTTTAGGAGGATAATCTCCCTCAACCCTCAGAGCAAGGGTTTTAAGTTATGCCCTAGGTGCATGTAAGGTTTTTATAGAAGGCGTTGTCGTAGAAACTTCAAAACAAGCTCATTTAACTGGAAATTCAAAGGGCAAGTGCCTTTTTTAATAGTCGAAAATGATTGGAGTGTAACGAGCCCCCCCCCCCACGCACATCATTTCCCCAAACACATCCAATCAAAATTTTGAGATAGTCATTTTGTTCAGCGTACTTGATTTTCTGATAGAAAATATGTTTTTGTGGAGGACACTTCCCCACTACCCTCAGGGCAAGGGTTTTTAAGTTATGCCCTAGGTGCATATAAGGTTTTTATATAAGGCGTTGTTGTACAAACTTCAAAACAGGCTCATTCGATTGGAAATTAAGGGGCTAGTGCCCTTTTTAATAGTCGAAAATGATTGGAGAGCAACTAGCCACCCCCCCACGCCCATCATTCCACCAAACACATCCAATCAAAATTTTGAGATAGCCATTTTGTTCAGCGTAGTTGATTTCCAGACAGAAAATATATTTTTGAGGAGGATACTCCCCCACATCCCTCAGGGCAAGGGTTTTAAGTTATGCCCTGGGGGCATATAAGGTTTTTATAGAAGGCGTTGTCGTAGAAACTTCAAAACAGGCTCATTCGATTGGAAATTAAAGGGCTAGTGCCCTTTTTAATAGTCGAAAATGATTGGAGGGCAACTAGCCCCCCCACGCCCATCATTCCCCCAAACACATCCAATCAAAATTTTCAGATAGCCATTTTGTTCAGCGTAGGTGATTTCCAGATAGAAAATATATTTTTGAGGAGGACAATCCACCATAACCCTCAGGGCAAGGTTTTTAATTTATGCCATGGGGGCATATAAGGTTTTTATAGAAGGCGTCGTCGTAGAAACTTCAAAACAGGCTCATTCGATTGGAAATTAAAGGGCTAGTGCCCTTTTTAATAGTTGAAAGTTATTGGAGTGCAACTAGCCCCCCCCCACGCCCATCATTTTCTTAAACACATCCAATCAAAATTTTGAGATAGCCATTTTGTTCAGCGTAGTTGATTTACAAATAGAAAATTTGTTTTTGGGGAGGACACTCACCCAGCATCTTCAGGGCAAGGGTTTTAAGATATGCCCTAGGGGCATATAAGGTTTTTATTGAAGGCGTTGTTGTAGAAACTTCAAAAAGGGTTCATTCGATTGGAAATTTAAAGAGATAGTACCTGTTTAATAATCGAAAGTGATTAGAGGGCAACTAGCCCCCCCCCCCACGCCCATCATTCCCCCAAAGACATCCAATCAAAATTTTGAGATAGCCATTTTGTTCAGCGTAGTTGATTTGCAGATAGAAAACATGTTTTTGAGGAGGGCAATCCCCCACAACCCTCAGGGCAAGGGTTTTAAGTTATGCCCTGGGGGCATATAAGGTTTTTATAGAAGGCTTTGTCGTAAAAACTTCAAAAAAGGCTCATTCGATTGGAAATTCACAGGGATAGTGCCCTTTTTAATAGTCAAAAGTGATTGGAGGGCAACTAGGACCCCCTGCCCCTCTACGCCCATTATTCCCCTAAACACCTCCAATCAAAATTTTGAGATAGCCATTTTTATTCAGCATAGTTAATTTCCAGACTGAAAATATATTTTTGTGGAGATCACTCCCCCAAATCCCTCAGAGCAAGGGTTTTAAGTTATGCCCTGGGGGCATATAAGGTTTTTTATAGAAGGCGTTGTCGTAGAAACTTCATAACAGGCTCATTCGATTGGAAATTAAAGGGCTAGTGCCCTTTTTAATAGTCGAAAATGATTGGAGGGCAACTAGCCACCCTCCCCCACGCCCATCATTCCCCCAAAGACATCCAATCAAAATTTTGAGATAGCCATTTTGTTCAGCGTAGTTGATTTCCAAACAGAAAATATATTTTTGAGGAGGATACTCACCCACAACCCTCAGGGTAAGGGTTTGAAGTTATGCCCTGGGGCAAATAACGTTTTTATAGAAGGTGTCGTCGCAGAATCTTCAAAACAGGCTCATTCAATTGGAAATTAAAGGACTAGTGCCGTTTTTAATAGTCGAAACTGATTGGAGGGCAACTAGCCCCCCCATACCCACCATTCCCCCACACGCATCCAATCAAAATTTTGAGATAGCCATTTTGTTCAGCGTAGTTGATTTCCAGATAGAAAATATATTTTTGAGGAGGATACTCCCCCATAACCCTCAGGGCAAGGTTTTTAATTTATGCCCTGGGGGCATATAAGGTTTTTACAGAAAGCGTTGTCGTAGAAACTTCAAAACTTCCGCATTCGATTGGAAATTCAAAGGGATAGTACCTTTTTTAATAGTTAAAAATGACAGGAGTGCAACTAGTCCCCCCCCCAAGCCCCTTATTCCCTTAAATACATCCCATTAACCCTGTTAGATTTCCATTTTGTTCAGTGTAGTTGATTACCTGAGAGCAAACATATTTTTGAGGAGGACACTCACCCAGCACCTTCAAGGCAACCGTTTTAAGTTATGCCCTAAGGGTAATTAAGGTTTTTCTAGATAGCGTTGTCATAGAAACTTAAAAAAAGGCTCTTTCGATTGAGAATTCAAAGGGCTAGTGAGCTTTTCAATAGTAGAAAGTGATTAGAGTGCTAATAGCCCCCCCACGCCCATCAATTCCCCCAACACATCCAATCGCAATTTTAAAATAGCCATTGTGTTCGGGGAAGTTGATTTTTAGATAGAAAACATGTTTTTGAGGAGGACACTCCCCCACAACCCTCAGCGCAAGGGTTTTAAGTTAGGCCCAGAGGGCATATAAGGTTTGTATAGAAGGTGTTGTTGTAGAAACTTCAATAAAGGCTCATTAGATTGGAAATTTAAAGCGATAGTGCCCTTTTTAATAGTCGAAAGTTATTGGGGGGCAACTAGCCCCCCCACCCTACGCCCATCCTTCCCCCAAACACATCCAATCAAAATTTTGAGATAGCCATTTTTGTTCAGCGTAGTTGAATTTCAGATAGAAAATATATTTTTGAGGAGGATACTCCCCCAAAACCCTCAGGGCAAGAGTTTTAAGTTATGCCTTGGGGGTATATAAGGTTTTTTTATAGAAGGCGTTGTCGTAGAAACTTCAAAACAGGCTCATTCGATTGGAAATTAAAGGGCTAGTGCCCTTTTTAATAGTCGAAAATGATTGGAGGGCAACTAGCCAACCCCCCCCCCCCACCCATCATTCCCCCAAACACATCCAATCAAAATTTTGAGATAGCCATTTTGTTCAGCGTAATTGATTTCCAAATAGAAAATTTATTTTTGAGGAGGACACTCCCCCACACCCCTCAGGACAAGGGTGTTAAGTCATGGCCTGGGGGCATATAAGGTTTTATACACGGCACTGTGGTAGAAACTTCAAAAAAGGCTCATTTGATTGAAAATTAAATAGCTAGTGCACTTTTTAATAGTCGAGTGCGATAAATAAGTATATAGCCCCCCCACACGACCCTCATTCCCCCAAACACCTCCCCTAAAAATGTTTCGATAGCCCTTTGGGGCATCGGAGTGGTTGCCAAGATAGAAAATATATTTTTGAAGGGAACAATCCCCTACAGCCGACGGGGCAAGGGTTTTAAGTTATGCCCTGGGGGCATATAAGGTTTTTACAGAAGGCGTTGTCGTAGAAACTTCAAAACAGGCTCATTCGATTGGAAATTAAAGGGCTAGTGCCCTTTTTAATAGTTGAAAGTGATTGGAGTGCAACTAGCCCCCCCCCCCCCGCCCATCATTTCCCTAAACACCTCCAATAAAAATTCTGAGATAGCCATTTGGTTCAGCGTGGTTGATTTACACATAAAAAATATATTTTTGATGAGGAAACTCCCCCAGCATTTTCAGGGCAAGGGTTTTAAGATATGCACTGGGGGCATATAAGGTTTTTATAGAAGGCGTTGTCGTAGAAACTTCAAAACATGCTCATTCGATTGTAAATTCAAAGGGCTTGTGCCCTTTTTAATATTCGAAAGTGATTGGAGGGCAACTAGCCCCCCCACGCCCCTCAGTTCCCCAAACACCACCAATTCAAAGTTTTAGATAACCAGTTTGTTCAGCGGAGTTGATTTTCAGATAGAAAACATATTTTTGAGGAGGACAATCCCCCACGCCCCCAGGGGCACGGGTTTTAAGATATGTCCTGGGGGCACATAAGATTTTTAAAGAAGGCGTTGTCGTAGAAACTTCAAAAAAGGCTCATTCGATTGGAAATACAAAAAACTAGGGCCCTTTTTAATGGTCGAAAGTGATTGGAGGGCTACTAGCCCCCCCTCTACGCCCCTCCTTCCCCCAAACACAACCAAACAAAATTTTGAGATATCCATTTTTGTTCAGCGTTGTTGATTTCCACATTGAAAGTGTATTTTTGAGAAAGAAACTCCCCCACAACCAACAGGGAAATATTTTAAAGTTATGTTTTGGGGGCCTAAAAGGTTTTTATATCTGAAGCTGTTATAGCAACTTTAATTCAGGCTAAATCGATTGGAAATTCAAAGGGCTAGTGCCCTTTTTAATAGTCAAAAGTGGTTAGAGGGCACCTACCCCCCACCCACGCCCCTCATTCCCCCAAACACATCCAATCAGAATTTTGAGATAGCCATTTTGTTCAGCGTAGTCGATTTCCAGATGTAAAATACATTTTTGAGAAGGATACTCCCCCACATCCCTCAGGGCAAGGGTTTTAAGTTATGCCCTGGGGGCATATAAGGTTTTTATAGAAGGCGTTGTCGTAGAAACTTCAAAACATGCTCGTTTGATTGGAAATTAAACGGCTAGTGCCCTTTTCACTAGTCGAAAGTGATTGGAGTGAAACTAGCTTCCCCCCCACGCCCATTATTTCCCCAAACACATCCAATCAAAATTTTGAGATAGCCATTTTGTTCAGCGAAGTTGATTTCCAGATAGAAAATATGTTTTTGAGGAGGAAACTCCCCAAGAACCTTCAGGGCAAGGGTTTTAAGATATGCCCTGGAGGCATATAAGGTTTTTATAGAAGGTGTTGACTTAGAAATTTCAAAAAAAGATAAATTGTTTTGATAGTCAGAGTTATATGGCAATTTTAATTTTTCTAATTTTTTTGGTGTTGATATAGCCCCCCCCCCCACGCCCATTTTTCCCTCGCGTCCATCTAAGCTAAATTTTGAGATAGCCATTTTGTTCAGCGTGGTTGATTTCCAGATAGAAAACATGTTTTTGAGGAGGGCAATCCCAAACAACCCTAAGGGCATGTGTTTTAAAATCTGTCCTTGGGGCAAATAAGATTTTTAATGAAGTCTCTGTAATAGACACTTCAGAAAAGGTTCATTCGTTAAAGAATTTTATAGGATATTGTACTATCTGACCCTAGAAAATGACTGAAGGACAACTAGCCCCCCCCCCTATGCCACGTCTTTCGTCCAACACATCCAATCAAAATTTTGAGATAGCCATTTTTATTCAGCGTAGTTGATTTCCAGATTGAAAATATATTTTTGAGGAGGACACTCCCCCACAACCCTCCGGGTAAGGGTTTTAAGTTATGCCCTGGGGGCATATAAGGTTTTTATAGAAGACGTTGTCGTAGAAACTTCAAAACAGGCTCATTAGATTGGAAATTAAAGGGCTAGTGCCCTTTTTAATAGTTGAAAGTGATTGGAGGGCAACTAGCTCCCCCTCCCACGCCCATAATTTCCCCAAACCCATCCAATCAAACTTTTGAGGTAGACATTTTGGTCAGTGTAGTTGATTTCCAGATAGAAAGTTTGTGTTTGAGGAGGACACTCCCCCACAACCCTCAGGGCAAGGGTTTTAAGTTATGCCCTTGGGGCATATAAGGTTTTTTCAGAAGGCGTTATCGTAGAAACTTCAAAACAGGCACATTCAATTGGAAATTCAAAGGGCTAGTGCCCATTTTAACCGTCAAAATTGATTGATGGGTAATTAGCCCCCCCCCCACGCCACTCAGTCCCCAAAACCACCCCCCATAAAATTTTGATGTTACCATTTCGTTAAGCGTTGTTGATTTCCAGAACAAAAATTTGTTTTGGAGGAGGACAATCCCCCACAACCCTCAGGGCAAGGGTTTTAAATTATTCCCTGGGGGCATATAAGGTTTTTATAGAAGGCGGTGTCGTAGAAACTTCAAAAAAGGCTCATTCGATTGGAAATTCCGAGGGCTAGTGCCCTTCGTAATAGTTGAAAGTGATTTGAGGGCAACTAACCCCCCCTCTTACACCCACCTTTTCCCCAAAGACGTCCAATCAAAATTTTAAGACAGCCATTTTATTACATGTAGTTATAAGTTCCGGAAATTAGGTCTTTGAGGATTATAACTCCCCCAAAGCCCTCAGGGCAAGGGTTGTAATTTAAGGGTTCTCCGAATCCTTCATATTATTTTTTATGGAAGGGACGCTCCTATAAACTTTAGAGAGGGCTCATTTGATTGACAATTGAAAGTTCTTGTTCACTTTTTAAGAGTCAAAAGAGATTAAAGGGCAACTAGCCCCTCTCCCTCCTCCAGGCCCTAAATGCATCAGATAAAAATTTTGAGATAGACATTTTGTTAAAATAGTTCAAAGTTCTGATAACAAAAAACTCCGGTGTCAACACAACCCACCAGGGCCCAGGGGTAGGCGTTGTAAGTTGTGCCCTGTGGCATAAATTATCAAAGGGGTTTTATAACTACGGGAAGGGGTTTTGTTTCGGAAGCAAACATAGGACATCTATTATAATTATCCAATTATAAGGTTTAAATGCATACTGTGTGATGGATGCAAAATTGCTTTGGCACACAAATTCCTATTAAGGTCAATTCCAAACAGTCGTGATCCCTTTGTGTCAGCAAGTGAAATGGTCTAAACCCCCTTTTTGGAGCTATTTTTTTCAATCTATTCATTGTTGTCATTCGCTGTCCACAAGTTATGCAAGCTGTCTATTGTTCATATATAAGGTTTTTATAAAAGAGGTAATCGTATAGACTTTGAAAAAAGCCTCATTCGATTTAAATTGAAAGTTCTAGATCCGTTTTTTAAAGTCAAGAATAATCGGACAGTAAGCACCCCCCCCCCCCATGCCATAAAAACTTGAAACTTTTTGCAATAAAAAACGAACAAAAATTAATTAAAAAAAAACTTTCCGGAAAATAAGTTTTTCAAACAAATCTAAACGCCATTTTAAAATTAAGTTCAGGAGATAAAAATACCTGTTAAAATTAAAACTCAAAACGACCAGAAACTACTATTAATGAATCAAGCAGACCCAAAACAGAGAGAAATTAAATAAACAATCATAGCAAAATACATACAACAAGTAATAATATAAATGAATAAATAGATCTTAAAGCGAGTAATGCTTAGATTGAATATAAAAATCAAACTTAAACCGAAAAAAATTATTTTGCTATTAAAGTATAAATGAAACTTAAAACGAACAGAAATTAAATAAACAATCAACGCGAACAAACATACAATATTTATTAATGTAAATGAATAAATAAATCTTAAAACGAGTGAAACTTAAATTGAATATGCAAATCTAGTTTGAATCGAATAAAAATAACTACAAACAAGAGTTTGGGTATCGCCTCACTGCAGAAGCTTAAAACCTACTGCGTCATTGGCGCTTTACTGAAAACGAATTATATTACAAATATTTTCTTTTGTACTTAATATTGAAAATAAATATTAAAATTACAGTAAAATTTTAAACTAATGAGCTTTTAGCGATTAATATAATTGTGCGTCAAATATTCAGCTTAATTTATTAGTTCCTTTCAAGATTAGTCAAGACAAATATAGTTTCACTACAAGCGAAATTTGGATACTGTCTTCTTCTTTAACTGTAAAAACCTAAAGCCTTCTGCGTCATTGGTGCTTCACTGAAAACGAATTACTCGTATATTACAAATTTATTATTTTCCAGTTCTTATAGCATTGAAAATGAAAATAAAAATTACAGTGAAAAAAAAACCTTCAACTGTTGTATCTTTCAACAATTAATATCATTATATATCTAATATTCAATTTGATTTTGTTTATACTTTCCAAGACTGTTCAAGACTCATATAGTTTTGCCATTTTTTTAACTCTGCCATTTTTTGTAACTAATCGTGTTAGTTTGTTATGTAAACATTCTATGGCTTCTAGGCATTTCTATTTGAGCGGAAAACTGCACCTCAAACTTTGTGGAACATCCATTTTCTTGCATGAAACACCAAAATATAATAAAATGTCAAGTTTCGGAGTGTTCCACCACTCGCAAGCAAGTGCCATTGGTATTTTTGAATCTGCATGGTCAATTTAGGAGGTGGAGAGTAGGCTAATTCTCGTAGCAGCCCCATTCCGTAATTGTATGGTTCATATTTTCAACACCTCGCGTCCGGACTATCAAATAATCTACCAGGCATACAGCTACCCAAAATCAGTATCAATGAATTAATGAAACCCAAATCGAAAAAAAATTAAAACAACTATTAGAGTCAAACTCGAAACGAGCATAAACTAATGTGAGTAGGGTTCAAAACCCCTATGCTTTCTAAAAGTCAGAATACAATTTGTACTTTAATGAAAAAAAATTCAAATGAGTTTACTGAAAAAAAATGTGTATTGTCAATTTAATATACATATACTGATATTTATTCCCTAAAATCTTAATTAATTTTTGATTTCTTAAAGTTATAAAAGTGAAAATATTTTAAAGAATTGTTTTCAGTAAAGCGCCAATGACGCAGTAGGTTTTAGGCATCTGCAGTTAGACGATACCCAAATTCTTGTTTGTAGTTATTTTTATTCTATTCAAATTTCATCTACATATTCAATTTAAGTTTCCCTCGTTTTAAGATTTTTTATTCATTTACACTAATACATATTGTATGTTTATTCTCATTTATTTTTTATTTAATTTCTATTCGTTATACGTTTCATCTATATTTTAATAGCAAAATATTTTTTTTCGTTTTAAGCTTGATTTTCATATTCAATCTAAGCATTACTCGCTTTAAGATCTATTTATTCATTTACATTATTACTTGTTGTATGTTTTTTGCTATGATTGTTTATTTAATTTCTGTTCGTTTTGGGTTTCATTTATTCTTTAATAGTAATTTCTGGTCGTTTTGAGTTTGAATTTTAACAGGTATTTGTATCTCCTGAGCTTAAGTTTAAAATGGTCTCTACTTTTTTTTTAAAAACTTATTTTTCGGAAAGTTTTTTTTAAATTAATCTATTGAAATGGCAGACAGAGTTAGAAAACCATCTTTGGCTAAGGCATTCCCGGCAAGCGATGCTTCGGATGCTCCGGCGACCCCGACGGAAAGTCAGCTAGCCGACCACCTGTTGAAAAATCGACTATCCCTCAGTTTGGAATGCTGGAATGTATGTTTATTGAACTGCTCTACGACCCGGACCTTCATAGCAGGCGAATGCAAAAGATATTGCATAGACATTCTATGTCTATCCGATACCCGGCTAAATGGAAATCTAGAATACGAGCTCGTCTCCACCCTTGACAGAAAATCCGAATTCCACTTTTCGAACTCCGGACCTAATGATAGCTCTGGTAATTTGGGGGTTTGTCTCCTCCTCAGTATTAAAGCAGCAATCCAATAAACTCAGTATAAAAGGCATCCAATCTCACCGAGTTTGGCTAAGGCCTGTCTCAAAGGTCACCTGTTCAACATCACTGTCATCTCAGCCTATGCCCCAACCAGAGCCGTGGACGAATGTACAGTTGACAAGTTCTACGATTCTCTTAACCAGTAATTTAGAACAGTCCCAAACCGTGATCTACTCATCCTAGGACGTGATCTTAACGCTCACATTGGAAACTGTGAGACATACCGCAAAAGAGCTGTTGGAAGATTCGGATGGAGCTACAGGTGCGACCGGGGAAGGAGACTCGCAGAATTTTCCCAGCAGCATAGTCATGTAATGGCAAATACAGTATTCCAGCACAAACCATCCGATAGAATCACCTGACGCTCTCGAGATGGAAGTGCCACATTTCAGATTGATTATATTCTGATATCCTTCCAATGGCGAAGCTCTATACAGAACTGTAGAGCCTAGCATGGAGCCAACATGAGAGCGAAAAAAGGCTCTGATCATGCTGCTAAAAGCTTCCCTGGCCATAAAGCTCGCCTTCAGGAAATGACACAACCTCCTCCGAGATACGATGTAGCACGTCTTCAGGATAAAGTAGTTGCAGAAGAGTTCTGCTTGGAATTA
Organism: Artemia sp. Qi Xiang Cuo; assembly: GCF_049724085.1. Classification (NCBI taxonomy): domain Eukaryota; kingdom Metazoa; phylum Arthropoda; class Branchiopoda; order Anostraca; family Artemiidae; genus Artemia; species Artemia sp. Qi Xiang Cuo. The sequence goes on along the minus strand of NC_142803.1, from coordinate 30,600,015 downwards.
TCCAACCGTTACGACATCCTGTCCGCGGACGACAATAACGAACCAACCACCATCAACATAGAAGACGAGTGGAGGAAGATCAGAGACACCATAAAGGACGTCTCTAAAAAATTCCTTGGAGGGCCAAAACGGAAGCGAAAAAAGTGGATCTCAGAAGACACCATCAAGCTATTAAACCAGAAACAACAGATCGGAGATACCTAGTCCACAGTTTTCAAAACACTGAGAAAAGAATACCACAAATCCACCCACCGCGACAGACAACGCTACAGGGACGACGTGGTAGCAGATATGCAGAAAGCTGCTAGTCATTCAGATACCAGAAATCTTTGCCAACTACTAAAAGAAGCAACTGGGAAAAGTAAAAAAGATCTCTTCTGGAGTGAGAGGCGAAGATAAAACCCTTCTGTCAATAGAAGATGACGTAACTGCAAGATGACAGTACCACTTCCAGAAGCTGCTGAACCTCAGTTACGGAAGCCCTTCCACTTAAACGCCTCCTAATATTAGCACCACTGCACTCCAGCCAAGCAATCCTAACCCCATCTCTGTACCACCGAGTCAAGCAGCCCAATACGACAACGTAAATGTTGACCCCTCCCACCAATACGAGATATAAGTAGCTGAGGAATCTCAAGGCACCAGACACTGATTCTATCCCGGTCGAAGTCTACGAAGCTGCTCCTGTTCTCGCTGAGAAACTCAGAAGCTCTTCTGCTCAATCTGGTCTCAGGAACGGTTCCCCCAAGAATCGCAAGACTCAGTTATAACGCCGGTCTTCAAGAAATGCGACAGCACTGAGTGAAAAAATTACAGAGGGACTCACTAATGAGCAATGCGGGAAAGATCTTTGCAATGATCCTGCTTAACCAATTCAGCAAGGTCCATAACCAAAGAACCCAACCCAGACCAATCTGGGTTCCGAGCCGGCATGGACTGTATTGGCGAACTCTTCACCCTGAGACCGATTTTTTAACATAGAGGCAAGCATCAACAAGTCCCAGTTGCTGTTCTTATCGACTTCATTACGACCTTCGATTCAGTCATCCGGGGAGGAATTTGGATGGCAATGGAAAAGGATTGTGTCCCACCTAAGATCATGCGACTCATTCTGGCTTAGTGTCAAAACAAACGAGCCTGCATCCAGGTCAAAGGATAACTTTTCCCGCTATTCGATATCGACTTCGGTGTGAGGCAAGGGTGTGTACTTTCTCCCGAACTATTCAATTTTGTCATCGATTGGGCAATGAAAAAAGAAATGCTAAATTTCGAAGGAGTCAAGGTTACCCCGGATTTCAATACCACCAACCTGGATTATACCAATGATGTTGCCTTTTTTGGCGAATCCGTCAGTGAGGCCCAGAGCATGCTTCTGAAAGTATCCGAAGTTGCTGCCCCTGTGGTGCTCAAAATTAATATTGACAAGACTAAAGCTATGTCTAAATCCCTGGACATAAACTCTACCCCTATAACCCTTAACCAAAGGCAGATTGAAGTTTTCAATAAATTCAAGCGTCTTGGATCGTACATCGACATCAACGGCGGATGTAGCGAAGAAATCCAATATAGCATTGCATCAGCTTCCGCTGTCTTTGTTAAGCTGTGAAAGCCGCTATGGAGAAGGATGGAAATTCCCCCAAGAACTAAATACGGTATTTACGATGCCCTAATCCGATCTTTCTCACTGTACGACTACCAGACGTGGCTCTTAAAAGTCAAAGAAGCATATGTCCTCAACACTTTTGAACACAGATACCTGAGGAGCATGCTGTGGTTACGTCTCAGCGACCGAATCCCAAACACGATCATCCACCTGCAATGTGACCAGAATTACGACATCACAACTATCATCCGACGCCACCGCTTGTCCTGGTTCGGCCATGTTTGCCGAAGACCGGCCGAGACTTTTACAAATCAATGTCTACGCTGCAAACCAGCGCCTGATTGGAGGGAAAGACGTGGAGGATAAGCCAAAATCTGGCTCAATACCGTCAAATCTGACCTCATCTGTGTGTTCCAGAGACATGGTCACAGATGGGACCATTCATGGCTCGAAATTGTCGCCCCATTAACCCAAGACCGTAACCTGTGGAATTCAAAAGTATACCAGATCCTGTCACCAGGGAGATCTACATAGATCGTATCCTGTCCCAAGTACAAGTAAGTAAGTAGTAAGTAAATTAAACTGACAATCCACGGTTGTCAGTTTCCCGGTTGTCATTTCCCGAGCACAAGTAAGTAAGTAGTAAGTATTTTAAACTGACAATCCACGGTTGTCAGTTTCCAGAGCAATCCCCATGCTCTTGAGAAGGCACGGGGAATGTCAGCCCTACTACTGTTAATTTTTGCTCGCTTTGAGTTTGACTGGGTTATCTATTGTAATTTCTGTTCTATTTGGGTTTCATTTATTTAGTATGGTGATTTGTGGTAGTTTTACACTTGGAAGATAAAACAAATCAACTCGTAGTTGATAGTTAAAAATTTATCTACTTAAAAATTTATAATGAATTCCTTTTTCCACCACATAGAACATTGATCGTTACCAAACATTTAAATGTATTGCTGCAATGCCACTAATTTCCATAAGGTAGAGATATATTCAAACCTTAAAATTTTCGTGTAGTCTCAAGTCAATTAATTCTGAAAGATTAAATTTTATATTATTAGCTTTGTAACTTAGCGTAAACTTAGAGAGTAGCGATGCATCGTCAACATACTGCTGTTGTTTCCCTCTCTGGCGTTTCACATAGGGTGGAAGGTTGTAGATAAAGACAAAAGCACACATTTGATCCAAAATCGAAATCTCTAGTGCATCTTACGAGGTCAAAAATGATCAGAGGGTAAAAAGCCCTTTTATTCTCTGCTCTTTTTTCCCTTAAGAACCCACTTAGCCCTCAATATCATCGGATAAAATCTTAAATTAGTCATTATGAACAAATGAACCAAATTTAAAAGAAATGGGCCTCTAGAGGGAGATAACCCTCACAGCCTGAGGGCTAAGAACCCAAGGTTATGAAACTGACCCATTCGTCCCAGATACATCTTAGTAGAAAAGAGGGGCATTTTACGCCTTTTAAAACCAGAATCGTGCAAGAAGTATCAATCGGTGTGATTAGAGGCACAAATTGGGCCTGTGACCCCCTCCATAACCTAGCTTTAAACGAAAGGCAGCCATGTTGTACCTCATGAGTTGGCAACCTGCGGGCCGCATGCAGCCCGCGAGGCGTATTGGTGCGGCCCGCAAGACCCTCGCCACAACACACCTGACGGACCATATTACTCACCATAACAATACACAACGAAGTGAAAGGGGTGCCATCTAGCATTCTACCATATAGCATTCTCGAAAAAATCCGTAAGCCTCAGCTAGCACAAATAGTTTGATTTTCAACTATCCAGTCCAGACCAATTGTTTTGGTATGTTACAATTTTTTTTTCAGCAAACCTTTTTCAAAGTTTGGGAAACCCAAAAAATACTTTGTCGTTGTATTTTCTTTCTTTATTCTTTTTTAGCTCAGTAAAATTTAGCGATTGGTGTACCAAATGAAAGCCAAATTATCTGGTCATGTTAGGTGATTGTCTTGTGGCGAAACATTCATTAGAAAAAACAACGCTTGATTTTGCAGATGGGTGTCATCTGGTATATAGTGGGACGGAAGAATATGGTAAAAACTGGGACAATTCCCAGCATGTTTTTTTTTCAAAAGGGCTTAAGTACAGCCAGGTTGTCAAAGGAGCATAAATACAATATCTCAGGAACATAATAGGTCTTAAGTGTCCACTTTCAGGGAAGCTAGAGAGGGAGTAAAACTAAATCAAAAGGTACAATACATATCAAGATTATCAAAAGGGTGTATGCGCAATATCCCAGGAAAAAAGGGAGGTACGTTGGAACTTTCAGAGCATATTATTGGGGATGTTGAACTAAATCAAAAGACTCTATGTCCGTCCAAGTTTGTCATAAGGGCATATTACGGCATCTTATGAACGGATAAAGGTATTAAGTTGAAACTTAGGGACATCTTGGGGGGGATTTACAACTAAATATGGATGATGAAATGGTCTATCGGCAATATATATGGGACGGCTAAGGACATTAAGGAGAACCTATCAAGGGATATTACCAAGTATATTGAACAAAATCAATATGTACTCTATGCATGTAGGTTGTCAAAAGGGCATATGAACAATTTTTGAAAAACAGCTGAAAGCAATAAATTGAACCTTTGAGGGCTGCTACAACTACTACTTATACAATTAGTACTAATGCTATTGTGACTTTTTCAAACTGTGACTGCTTTTAACTGTTTGAATTTGTGACTACTTGCAACTGTAAATACTTGTAAATATGACTGATACTGCGACCCCAACTAATTTTAACTACAATTGCCAGTGCATATGACTTTGCCTGCATCAACTACTTTGCTATAGCAAACAACAAGACAATCCCTCAAAACTGGAGCAATACCAAAAAGACAGGGATAGACTGGCTGGTAGGTTTTCGAGCTTAACATCAACAACTGTTACTACGCAAGCCTGTACTCACAAGCTTGGGTCATGCAACGAGCTTTAACAGAGTCAACATTGAAGAGTTCTTCTCAAATCCAAAGTCAGTTCTAGAAACGCTTCCTTCTAGTGCAAGTGACATATACAACTGTGACGAAAAGTCTGTGACCACAGTTCCTGTTCCTTCTAAAGTGTTTAGGGAGAAGGGTCAGATGATATTTTGCAAGGCAACATCATCAGAGAGAGCTGTCCTTGTGGCCAGGGTCGGGACTGTTTCTGCAAGCAGTCAGTATTTGCCACCTTAATTTATATTTCCAAGGAAAGATTTTCCGCCTCACATGCTAACTGGTGCGCCAGCAAACTCAGCAGGTGGGGTCTCACCATCGGGTTGGATCAGTCAAGATCTATTTTTGAAATATGTTCATCACCTCAAGGATATATTCACATCGATCATTTTCCAAATTGCAAGAAAACAGTAGAAACTGGTATAAATTTTGTTTGGCAAAATACTAAAATGAAAAGTGCATTAATACAAGTTGAAACTGAGTTTGAAAACCGGGTTTCTGATTTCACAAAGATCTCACGTAAGATGGATATTTTCGAAAACCCCTTCGCAGTGGATACCAGTAACGTACCAAGTGATTTACAAATCAATGTAATAGATTTACAGTGATACGACACTTCAAATAGCTTTTAAGGAAATAACTAACGGTGGATTCCTCTGGAAGTTTGCCTTCTGAAAACTATAAGGAATTAAAAAGGTTTGCTGAGCAATTAATTACTGCGTTTGGTAGTACATATAATTGTGAGCAAACTTTTACAATTCTGAACTATCATAGGCAGATAAAATTTTGAGATAGCCATTTTGTTTTGCCTAAGTAAAGAACGATGGGGGCACAATGTGTTTTTTTTTTTTTCTTAAGCGGGCAATTCGTATCGAAGGAGTTGTCGTAGAAACTTCGAAAAGGGCTCATTCGATTGGAAATTCAAAGGGCTGGTGCCCTTTTTAATAGTCGAAAGTGATAGGAGGGCAACTAGCCCCCCCCCCAAGCCCATCATACCCCCAAGCATATCCAATCAAAATTGTGAGATAGCCATTCTGTTCAGCGTAGCTGATTTCCAGATAGAAAATATGTTTTTAAGGAGGACACTTCCCCACAACTCTTGGGTCAAAAATTATAAGTCATATCATGGGGGCCCTTAAGATTTTTATAGAAAGCGTTTTCGTAGAAACTTCAAAAAAGGCTTATTTGATTTGAAGTTCGAAAAGATATTACCCAATTTAATAATTAAAAGTGATTGGAGGGCAACTAGCCCCCCCCCCCCGCCCATCGGTCCCTAAAACACATCCAATAAAAATTTTGAGAAAGCCATTATGTTCAGCGTAGGCTAGTTGATTTCCATATAGAAAAAATGTTTTGGGGAGGACACTCCCCCTCAACCTTAAGGGGAAGGGTTTTAAGTTATGACCTGGGAGTACATAAGGTTTTTATAGAAGGCATCGTCGTAGAAACTTCAAAAAAGGCTCATTCGATTGGAAATTCAAAGGGCTAGTGCCCTTTTTAATAGTCGAAAGTGATTGGAAGGATTGAAGTGCAACTAGCCCCCCCCCTCCACGCCAATCATTCCCCCAAACACATCCAATCAAAATTTGAAATAGCCATTTTGTTCAGCGTAGTTGATTTCCAGATATAGAATATGTTTTTGAGGAGGACACTCCCCCACAACCCTCAGGGCAAAAGTTTTGAGTTATGCCCTGGGGGCATATCAGGTTTATATAGAAGGCGTTGTCGTAGAAACTTCCAAGCAGGTTCATTCGATTGGAAATTCAAAGGGCTAGTGCCCTTTTTAATAGTTAAAAGTGATTGGAGGGCAACTAGCCCCCCCCCACGCCCATCATTCCCCCAAACACATCCAATCACAATTTTGAGATAGCCATTTTGTTCAGCGTAGTTGATTTCCAGATAGAAAATTTGTTTTTCAGGAGAAAACCCCCCCAAAACCCTCAGGGCAAGGGTTTTAAGTTATGCCCTGGGGGCATATACGGTTTTTATAAAGGACGTTGTCGTAGAAACTTCAAGAAAGGCTCATTCGATTGGAAACCAAAAGGACTAGTGTCATTTTTAATAGTCGAAAGTGATTGGAGGGCAACGACCCCCCTACCACGGTCCTCATTCCACAAACACATCCCGCCACAATATCGAAATAGCCATTTTGTTTAACGCAGTTGCTTTTCCGATAGAAAATATGTTTTTGAGGAGGACACTCCCCCACAACCCTCAGGGCAAGGGTTTTAAGTTCTGCCCTGGGGTATATAAGGTTTTTATAGAAGGCGCTGTCGTAAAAACTTCAAAAGGGGCTCATTTGATTGAAAATTCAAAGGGCTAGTGCTCTTTTTAATAGTCGAAAGTGATTGGAGGGCAACCAGCCCCTCCCCACCGCGCCCATCATTCCCCCAAACACATCCAATCAAAATTTTGAGATACCCATTTTGTTTAAGCGTAACTCAGATCCAGATAGAAAATATATTTTTGAGGACACTCCCCCACAACCCTCAGGGCAAGGGTTTTAAGTTATGCCCTGGGATCATATAAGGTTTTTATAGAAGGCGTTGTCGTAGAAACTTCAAAACAGGCTCATTCAATTGGAAATTCAAAGGGCTAGTGCCCTTTTTAATAGTCGAAAGTGATTGGAGGGCAACTAGCCCCCCCCCCACGCCCATAATTTCCCCAAAAACATCCAATCAAAATTGTGAGATAGCCATTTTGTTCAGCTTAGTTGATTTCCAGATAGAAAATATGTTTTTGGGGAGGACACTACCCCAAAACCCTCAGGGCAAGGGTTTTAAGTTATGCCCTGGGGGCATATAAGGTTTTTATAGAAGGCGTTGTCGTAGAAACTTCAAAACAGGCTCATTCGATTGGATATTCAAAGGGCTATTGTCCTTTTTAATAGTCGAAAGTGATATGAGGGCACCTATCCCCTCCCCCACTCCACGCCCATCATTCCCCCAAACACATCCAATCAACACACACAAAACACAATTTTGAGATAGCCATTTTGTTCAGCGTAGTTGATTTCCAGATAGAAAATATCTTTTTTGGGGAGGACAGACCCCCACAACCCTCGGGGCAAGGGTTTTAAGTTATGCCCTGAGGGTGTATAAGAAAGATGTTGGCACAATGTATCATTTATTATTTTTTTCCTTTAAAGCAGGGAACTTCATATGGAAGGGGTCGTAGTAGCGACTTCAAAAGGGGCTCATTCGACTGGAAATCGAGAGTTTTAGTTCCCTTTTTAATAGTCGAAAGTGATTGGAGGGCAACTAGCCCCCCCCCCCCCCACGCCCATCATTCCCGCAAACACATCCAATCAAAATTTTGAAATAGCCATTATGTTCAGCGTAGTTGATTTCCATATGGAAAATGTGTTTTGAGGAGGACACTCCCCCACAACCCTCAGGGCAGTGTATTTAAGTTATGCCCTGGGGGCATATAAGATTTTTATAAATGGCATTTTCGTAGAAACTTCAAAACAGGCTCATTCGATTGGAAATTCAAAGGGCTAGTGCCCATTTTAATAGTCGAAAGTGATTGGAGGGCACCTAGCCCCCCCCCCCCCCACGCCCATCATTCCCCCAAACACATCCAATCAAAATTTTGAGATAGCCAATTTCTTCAGCGTGGGCTAGTTGATTTCCAGATAGAAAATATGTTTTTCAGGAGGACACTCCCCCGCAACCCTCAGGGCAAAGGGTTGAAGTTATGCCCTGGGGCATATATAGTTTTTATAGAAGGCGTTGTCGTAGAAACTTCAAAACAGGCTCATTCGATTGGAAATTCAAAGGGCTAGTGCCCTTTTTAATAGTCGAAAGTGATTGGAGGGCAACTAGCCCCCTCCTCCACGCCGATCATTCCTCCAAACACATCCAATCAAAATTTTGAAGTATCCATTTTGTTCAACGTAGTTGATTTCCAGATAGAAAATATGTTGTTGAGGAGGACACTCCCCCACAACCCTTAGGGCAAGGGATTTAAGTTATGCCCTGGGGGCATATAAGGTTTTTATAGAAGACGTTGTCGTAGAAACTTCAAAACAGGCTCATTCGATTGGAAATTCAAAGGGCTAGTGCCCTTTTTAATAGTCGAAAGTGATTGGAGGGCAACCAACCCGCCCCCCCCCACGCCCATCATTCCCCCCAACACATCCAAACAAAATTGTGAGATAGCCATTTGGTTCAGCGTAGGCTAGTTGATTTCCAGATAGAAAATATGTTTTGAGGAGGACACTCCCCCACAACCCTCAGGGAAAAGGTTTTAAGTTATGCCCTGGGGGTATATAAGGTTTTTATACAAGGCGTTGTCGTAGAAACTTCAAAACAGGCTCATTCGATTGGAAATTCAAAGGGCTAGTGCCCTTTTTAATAGTGGAAAGTGATTAGTGATATTTTTGATGTTGTTTAGACCAGGCCACTTCGTATCGAAGGAGTTTTCATGGGAACTTCGAAAGGGGCTCATTTGATTGAAAATAGAAAGGGATGATGCCCTTTTTAAAAGTCAAAAGTGATTGGAGGGCAAATAATCCCCCTTCACTCCCACCCCCCCACGCCCACCCTCCCATTTGCCCATTATGTTTAAAAACCAAATGTTGCCTTAAGATTAAATCAAAATGTACTGTGATAATGCTAATTCCCAATGAGGCATCTCAGCAGTATCCCAAGAACGACTGAGGGTATTATGTTCAAAGTTTCGAGGCTACTTCTGTTCTTAAAATTCAACCAAATCAAAATAGCATAAGTGTATCCAAGCTGTCAAAGAAAGCAAAAAGATTTTTTTTGCGAATGGTACCTAGTTTTCCATTTCAGGTCAACTAGAGGAGGTATGAAACTAAATTAAACAGTACCATTTGTGTCCAGATTTTTAAAAGGGTGTATGTTGTTAAAAATTGCTGAAAATTTTTCTCCAGTGTACAAATAGCAGGCCAAACTATAAAGTCTTAAAAAGCGAAAAGATTTAAAGTGTTATTTTCTTTTTCCCTGAAAAGACTATGTCAATATAAAACGAAAAGAAATTAATTAAAAAAGCTTTTTCCACAAAATAAGTTTTTCAAATAAAAGTAAAGAATTTAATTTAGCCAAAAAAAAGCAAAAACTAAATAAAATAAACTACCAAGTGTTGAACTTCCGCAAATTAGCATCGATAAATCAACGAAACCTAAAAGAAGCAAAAATTATGGTGATTAGCCAAGTCAAGATCAAAAGGAGAAGAAATCAATATGATCGGGGCGCAAAATCCCTGTGCCTTCCCAAGGCCTGAACATATTTTGCTCTTTACTGAGAAAAATACAAATGAATGTGCATTGTCAGTTTAGTATACATATACTGATATTTAGCAATCAAAATGTTAATATTATTTATTTATTAAAGTTATAAAAGTAAAAACATTTATATTTTTTCAGTAAAGTGCAAATTATGTTCTGGCCTTGGGAAGGCATAGGGGTTTTGAGCCCAGCTTATGCTAATTTCTGCTCGTTCTGAGTTTGACTCGGTTATTTATTGTAATTTCTGTTCGTTTTGGGTTTTATTTGTTTATCGACGCTGATTTGTGGTAGTTTCACACTTAGTAGATTATTTGATTTTATTTTTGCTCATTTTTTGTTTAATGGAGTTCTTTACTTTTATTTGAAAACCTTATTTTGTGGAAAAAGTTTTTTAATTAATCGAAAAAACAAACACTGTTCTCAGTTATCGGACATACATTTAGACGCAGTATTTCACGTCTCTACTACAAAAATACAAGCTAATGAAAAAAACAACAACTTATAAGTCAAATGCAACCGCGAAATCTCATTGATTGTATTAACTATAATAAATGTAGTAAAAATACACATTAAGCATTTTATTTTTAAACATAAAATATTTGTATATAAATATTGTAGATATGCTCTAATTACTATAGTTTACCTACAATACTAGACTACAGTGTAATGAGATGTGACCTAAGTGCGGCCCGCGTAATATCCCAACGTAAACTTTTGGCTCTTTTACAACAAAAGGTTAACGACTCATGTTTTACCTAGTTAAAACCGGAATCATGCACTAAATTTCAGTTTTGGTGGGAAAACGCACTAAGTTCTATTTGATGCCAAACTGATTCAATGGAAACCTGAGTAAAGTCCAGAGAATTTGAAAACGGACTAATCCCTAACTCTGTGTAAAAACTAACTATGCCCTAAATCAGTGTAAAAAGAAGCTGAACTATGACTTGGTGGAACATCGAACTTGATTTGGTAGTAAAACAAGCTAAGGCCTGATTCCGTGTAAATATGAGCTAAGTCTTGAATCGGAAAAACACTAGCTAAATCCAAGCTACAGATTGATCCAGTAATAAAAGGAGCTGAAGCTTGATTTGGTGCAACAACAAGCTTAGCCCTGACTCGATTCAGAAAAGAGAAAAGTCCTAGATACTGATGATTTAAGCCAAAGATGTAGTCTGGCTCGTTGCCAAAACGAGCGATGTCAGGCTCTGTGTAACAAACAGCTAAATCTTAACTTGGTGCAAAAATAAAGGTTTGGAATTTTGGTCAGATCATTAAGGAATGAGATGTGGTCTAACTCGTTGCGAAAACAAGCCAAATCCTGACTCAGTACGAAAACGAGTTAAACCCTGATTTGGTGAAAAAACAAGTTAACCTGCCTATGTGCAAAACGAAGCTAGATCCAAGCCGTGAACGGACTCACAGCAAAAACGGGTTATGTTCTGATTTGGTGCAAAAACGAACTATGTCCACATTTTGTACGAAAACGAGCTTAGTTTAAACAATTTTTCTAGCATTTTTCTCTTTTATTCCTTAAGAAGGGCACTAGAATTTCTCATTTCCTCACAAATGAACCTCTTCCTGATATTGCATGGCCACTGGTTCAATTTGATCATAACTGGAAGAAATAAAAACACTAAAAAGAAACAAGAGCCAAATAAAGCCCATCCATGTCCTTGCGACTGTCATTCTCGAAAAACATACTAAATTTCGTATTTTTGTGGGCAGTTGCTTAACACATCTGCTCCAGGGTTATTGAGTATGTTGAACTTGAAGGTGTAATTTTCATAAGTATGGCAATCCTTTTCGTTTCCCCTCTTCAAATATCACGCAAATTTCTTAAGGAATTAACTTTTGCTGGATAACTTTAAACTTTTTAAATTTTGTATATTTATAATCACAATAAAAATCCAAAAGCTTCTGTAATTTAGAATCACAAAAATCGCATTATCATTTCATATACGAGTAAAACGAGCATTGTTATAAAATTTTTCTTTATTTTTAAAGTATCAATTATTATTGGGACGTGGTGCTCTTTAGTCTACGTTCAGTTCATTACCGTGAACTACTCACTATTTCGTCCAGTTATCTAAAACTTACGTCGTAGTCGTAGCTGGTCATAGTCGCAGGTGCAAGTAATCACAGTCGCAGTCACAAGTAGTCACAAGCACGGACGCAACCAAAAGTAGTCACATTAGCCGCTGAAAGTAGCCGCAGTCACAGTCGCAATCGCAAGTAGTCGTAGTCGGAGCTGCAAATAGTCCCAGTTGAAAGTATTCACAGTCGCAAGCAGTCATAATAACAGTCACAAGTGGTCGCAGTCCCAAGAAGGAACAGTTGCAGTTACTGTAGTAGTAGTAATAGTAGTAGCTCTAAAGTTTCAAGCTAATACCCTTAGCTGTTCCTAAGATATTGCAGCTACACTATTTAGATAACCCGGATGCACATAGTGTCTTTTGATTCTGTTCAATATTCTACTCAAGATTCCTTGAAGTTTCATCTTAATAACCTTAGCCTTTTCAGACACACCTAGGATCATACATTCCCCTTTTCTATTGATATATCATGTATGTAAACAATGGGCAAAGTGGATAGTCTACAATCTTTACAGAATCAGAATCATTTTAATGAAAACAGCTGTCATAGACACATTAAAAAAAATGCACTAAAAGGCGCTGTTTTTTACATGAAAATATTTTTACATGAAAACACTTCTCTTCATTTTATTAAAAGCACTTGTAAAAAAAAGAACAAAGGAGTTACTAAGTCTGATTGTGCGGCACGAGACGGGCATAAGTTTGCTTTTGCTTCTGGTATTTCCGCGGACAGGCATTTTAGGTGGTAATATTGTACTATGTACAGGACTAGACAATAAAAACTGGCCAAAACGAATCATCAGCTGAAAACGGCGATCGTGAAGGCTTGGTATTTCAAGTGACTTCAGAGCGGAGCTGTAATCTACATATTTGTCGCAAAGAATGATCTTTACAGCTCGTTTCTGGATCCCCTCCAAATCATCACTTAAGTAATCTATGTGATGAACTTGTGGGCCCCAGACAGGACACGCATATTCAAGGATGGGTCGAATAAAAGTGAGGTACGCTGTTTTCACCTGATAAACTGGAAAACCTAGGCGGCGCATCGCCACCAGTGTCCACATAGCATAATGTCCCTTCTTAACCAGCTCTTGTACATGAATAGAGAACGAACAGTCCACACTAAAGGTGACACCCAAGATAGTCGCACACGAAGCAGAATGGAACAAAGTCGCGGGGTAGGTAAAATCGCGTTTAAGTGGGTTGAACCTCAAAACCTTTGATTTATTCTCATTAATTTGAAGACTGTTCGCAGTACACTGTGATTTAAACTGATCGAAAAAATTTGGATCGAACTGGGCTACAGCTTGTGAATACTTTACGTGGTATTTAAGAAGCGCAGACAAATCATCGACGAATTTAAAACGATCATCAAAGTCAGAAAGTACATAGTTGATAACAGCCAGGAAAAGAAGAGCTGCTAATTTGGTACCTTGTGGGGCGCCACATGTAATTTCCACCCATTCCGATTCAATATCACCGGGAAAAAGGGCGTACACTTTTTGATACCTGTGACGTAAGAAATCAACTACTAATTGGAGGATGTGTTTACGGGCACCCATTGACTTGAGATTCTGGGGGGCAAGAGGGTGCTTAATAAAATCAAATGCCTTTCGGTAGTCTACCAGAAGTAAATCTACAAACGAGCTTCCAAACTCCAACCATTCAACTACTAGGTGATAAAGCCGTACTAAATAAACAGATGTGCTGCATCTCTTGAAGCAACCATACTGGAAGGGGTCAAGTGACGGTGAAATGTCCGTGAGAAGTTCACGATATATGAAAGATTCTGCAACTTTAGCAAAGTTCGGTGTGATCGAAATAGGTCTTAACTGATCAAATGTGTTAGGTCCTTTAACTTTGGGTATTACGCGAACATAGGCTCGCTTCCAAGCATCGGGAAAGGTTTGTTCACTGAAGCCCTGATTGATGATCGATGCCAATGGTCTGGCTAAAAACAAGGCATATTCACGAATAAGTTTGACCGGTAACTCACGAGGGTAGGAAGATCAATTCGGTTTTAGTTTTTGAAGTTCTTTAAAAACAGCAAATTCGGTAAACTGTTTTATTTCGTCAGTTTCACAATCGACTTAGAGATCAACCAATTAGGCGTCTGTAATTGAGGGGTAGGTGGTACAAATGCCAGCAAAGAACTCGTTCACCTCTGAAGCGCTCATTTGAGATCCGTCAGGCTTGGGTATTTAGCTCACTGTTAACTGACTTGCCAGTCATATGTTTCACTGTGGAATGCTACTTCCGACTGCTACTTTGGACAAGGGTTACTACCTTTTCCCGAACATAATTTCTTCGCTTGAAACGATTGACGGCCACGATTCGATTTCTAAGTTTCGCCGCCGCGGCTATTTGTCCGGAACTGTGCAGCTTGCACCTCATCTTGATCATTTGTTTGAGGTCGCTTGTGATCCATGGCTTATCGGACTCACTTACCACTACAACTTTAGTGGGAAAAAACTTGTGAAACATCTCTAACAGAAGAGAGTTAAACTGCTGAACTTTGCTATTCAGGTTTACTATAGAACACAGGTCGTCGAAGCTGTAAGTCCCGATCCACCGACCGAAATCGCAGATTGATTGAGAGTTAAGCGGACGAATAGTCACTTTGGTTCTCTTTGACGTTGAACAAAATGGCTCTCAAAATTTTAATTAGATGTGTTTTGGGAAATGGTGGGCGTAGGAGGGGGGTTAGTTGCCCTCCAATCACTTCGACTATTAAAAAGGGCACTAGCCCTTTCAATTTTTAATCGAATGAGCCCTTTCAGAAATGTCTACGACAACTCCTTCGATACGAAGTGCGCCGGTCTAAACAAAAAAAAAGAAGAAAAAACAATAAATAATAATATATTGTGCCCATATAGCAAAATTAGACGTAATGGACCAAACAGTAGCCAAGGATGTTAATGAGTCACCTTCAACATCGCTCTATTAGCTACGAAATCTACTATCTCAATACCTAAAGTTGAGTGAGAAAGGGTTTCAGAAATCTCAGATTGTGCGCAAATAATCTCACAATTGAAACAGGAAATATCTAAAGGTATCGTTTCTAGTTAAGAAACATGAAGGGTGGTATGGATAATCGTAAGTTTTGTCGTAATGCAAGGTAATAGTAACTGTTTCACCGCATTCTTCAGCTTCTATAGAGAGAATTTTTCTTCGATTGAATTGCATTAAAACAAAAATGTTCTCTAAGAAGAAACTGTCAAAACAGGTTACTTGTCGAACAAAACCGCTTTCGTGAGCTGTGGGAAAGAGGGGTTTTAATCCGAGAATTTATAAGCGCTTCTTCTACAAATGCACGCGGTTACCCGTATAATTTGCAATTTGGCTCATTAAGAAAGAATGACTCAAATTCTAGGCAAATTTTAATTCCAATTATCAAAATGTACATTTTTAAGTAGAGTTTTCCTATGGAAATTTTCTTTTCCTACATTACACGAAATTACCTTTCATCTTCTTCCTCTGGAATTTTCGATTAATTTTTTTAGGTGCACAAAAGAAATGTGTTTTGGCTAATAAGAAACGAATTCCTTGTCGTCTATTGTTTTTAGTTGTCTTTGGAAACACTGGCAAATTTATTAATCAGAACAAAATTGATACACCCTAACTTTGGTTTCGCAATTACAGGTAGACCTATTGCTTAATCTTTAATGTATAGTAGCCTAATTGCCACTTACCTTTATAATTTCTTTGAAAGATATTCATTCAATGGCGTCTTTCTCTGAAAAGGAGTGTAAAAGGAGGTGATCTAGTTGTCAAGTTTCGTCACATGGTTTGAAGAATTATAGTAAAATAGGCGTGGCTGTACTCTGTTTTTTTTTTTTTTTTTTTTTTTTTAATCGCAGATAAGCCATTATTCACGATGATTAGTCTTTTGTTCTAACAAAATGCTTAAAATTGCACAGCATGGGAGCAAAACTTTTAATAAAGGAAGTAGAAATCGGAACTTTCCATAGAAGACATGAAAAATTTAAGAGAAAAAGAACAAAAAGTAAGGGAACAGCTATCCCTTTTGTAGACGTCGATAAAGAACAAAAAACACATTAAAAGTTTTAAAAATATATATTTGAGTCGTTTAACATATTGGGATTACACAATGGAGCCTTGGAATACTGTTAAGCGGCGTTCACAAGTGTGTCCAGCTAGAATCCCATGTCTAGACACGTGTCTAGCCAGAATTCAATGTCTAAGCAACGACCGTTCACAAGTAAAATTCGGCACTTAGCTAGACACGGCGCTTAGCTAGACATTGAGTTCTAGACTCTAGAACTCAATGTCTAGGATTTTCGATTACAGCCATTCAGAATGTGTCAACTTCCACTATTTTCATCATTTATGTTCAAATTTTTAAACTGAAATTTAATTTTTATTTTCTCATTAATTGTTTTTTCTTTTCATTTTAGGCAAATATGCAACACCAGACATAATAGTGAAGCACACTAAGGCAATTGTTTGGCTTATCTCATCCATTATCTTGTGATAGTAAAATAGAGATTACAATTTTGAAAGTTTTGCCCGCATAAGCTCTGTTGATTGGCTAGAAATGACAATTTGAAACTAAATTTGTAGTTTTTGCTAAGCACCGAATTTTACTTGTGAACGGTCGTTGCCTAGACATTGAATTCTGGCTGGACACGTGTCTAGACATGGGATTCTAGCTAGACACACTTATGAACGCCACTTTAAGTTCTCAATGACAGCCCTGGTGGCAACACACAGTTTGATAAAAACTAATCGCACTGAGACCTGAACATAGAAAAGCTTCCCCATTTATATTGATTTCTTTGCAATGAGTTGAAAAAAATAAGTTTTAACGTTAATAAGCTTTTAAAATTATGACCCCTTACCCCCCACGCCTTGGAAAAATTTCATAGGTGTGGACATTGGGTCCCTATACATTATAGCCAATTTGACTTAATTTTCGTATGAAAATGCTACTTGAAAATTTACAGATTTTAAATGACCATACATATTAAACAATGGCTTTTTATTGGCAGGCTTCAGGACTCGATTTCGTGTTTTCCAAGAACAAATGTGAACAAATATTTGGTAAAAATTGAATCAATGTTGATTTTAAATCCTTTGGTGTCAAAAAAGACGAAACCAACCCCCATAGATACCCACCCATTTGATTCAAAGATTAAAAATGATTAGATATGGAAGTGACCATGTCTCAGAAAAGAAAACAAAATATCTAATTAAAATTCAATGGGGATTATCAGAACAGTTTTGCCAAAACTGTTGAACAGAGACATTTCGCTCAATATAATACAATCAATATTCTATAATAAACCTTCAACAAGAAAAAAATTAAGTTTCCAAAAAATGACTAACTGTGTGTTTGAGCATGCCAAACCTCAATACCTAACTTTGGAAATGATATCTGACTACAATGCCACTAAACACAAGGCAACATCACAGAACTTTTAAAAGACTATTCGCAAATGGTTATTTTCGATTAAAAGACTATTAAAAAGACTATTTTCGATTAAAATATATCTGTAGCCCCTGTTATTTACTTATGTTTTCACTTAAAAGATAAGATAAATTGCAAAATTTATAGATGAATATTTTCAAACGGTTATTTTTTATTGAAATATACATATAGCACCATTATTCACTGATCTTTTCAATTTACTTGTTAAATTTCCTCTGCTAACATGCCAAATTTGCTATCATACCCCATTAGTACTCGGACTAATGGGGTATTTTTTAGTACCATTAGTACCATCTAACACTTCGATTGACTTTTTTTGTATAGACTTTTCTATGATTTATCTTACTTATGCATCTATAATCTGTTATTAGAACCTATTCTAATATTTGTTCCTCAGTTTATGCCACCAAAGCTTTGCTGCCAACCAATGTGGTCGGTTCTGCAATTTTTGATTGTATACATCGAAGTCAATCAATCGAATCCGTTCTAAATGTTGGTGTACAGAAACTGCAGGCAATAAGGCCACTTTTGCTTCTTCAGGAACGCTATGTGCCAAACTTTTCGCCTAGAGTAAAGAAACATATTATCATTATTTTCATCATCCTTATCATCGTAATTATTTCTTTTTAGAAGCAGGTTGACTTTTTAAAAAACAAAACATTTAAATGAATAGCAAATATTATTCTTCTCTAAACCTATGGGAGTAGCTTAGTCCTTTAAAAACCATTTACCGTACTCTTAATAGTTCTCTAGTGGATTTTAAAATGTGTGTCTACTTCGAAAAGATAGGGAAGACCAATCAGAAGACAAAAACTTTAGTTCATAAACACTAATAGAGATGCATATAAAAATGTATTTTTGATGCGTTTTCAAATTTTTTTTTGTAAACCCCAAACCGAAAAATATCCTGGATACACCCTTGCTGCTATAATTGCTGCCGGCTGCTGATTAGTTTGTGTGTCGCACACCTGCCAGATACTACAAAGAATAAAAAATTGTCACTGACAGAAAACAAAATTCAGGATGAAAGAAAACCGTAAAAGCTGTTCGTTCCTTGACCAGAAGAAATCTTTTCAGAAAACACAAGACCCATTAATTTTAAATAGCTATGTTTAAGGTTGTCTGTCTAACAATAACGATTCCAATGTTACACTCTTCCTTTAGTTCTGACACCGTTTTAGGGGATTTGAATTTTTTAACCCCACAAAAATTTTGAATCCTTTTAAATGTCACATCCTGTTTAAAATTTTAAAAAGTTTTTTTTTCCATCTGATTAGGGAATACTGTGACCTTGCACCATGGTAATGGTTATTTCTGAATTGGTAGAAAAATTTTCAAACTAGACAGTAAGGGGACTGGAAAAAGAAAACAGAAAAAAAAGCCCAATAAAAAAATGAAGAGTAACCTTCTAATGTGGAAAATAAGAGCTTTACATCCAGATAACAAGCCTAAAGGCAAGTACACGGAAGTTCCGGCATTACGTTTTTACTTCTTTTTTTATAATACGTTTCCATTTTTAGCTCTTTTCAGACTAGAAATTTGAACAATACATAACAAGATATTACAAAGAATATAGATTGTTGGCGCTATAACAGCAAAAAATATATACTCGTATATAATTTTCGGTAAAAGCTTAGCTTTACTTTTTAGCGTATTTTTGTTATCCCAAAATATTTACATTTTTCTCTTTGGTGGAACTTGTAATCATTTTTCATCCTTGATACTTCACACTAACAATTCATATTTGATACGAATAATTATCGCTTTGAATAATTCATCACGAGACCACGCCCATCTATCCTTAAAAAAAAATCATACCATAGGCTGTGAACAGATATTTGCCCTTCAAAGAGTTGATATTTGATGACCTAAACAGAAGAAGTGAAATAAAAGCGCTTTCAAATGACACCACATTAACACCATCGGAAACATGATGTTAATGCCATGGTGTTAATGCCATTAACACAATGGGAAACAAAAATGTTTAGCAGCCTCATTTGGAAAAATGACATAGAATTCTGATTTTCGACACCAAGATGTTGTGGCTGAAGATACTAAAACGCAAAAGGCTACATACAGTATATCAAAGAGCCTATAGTTTGCATACTTTCTGCATAGCAAGGCATCGACCCTACCAGAAAAAGGATCTTTTCATTTGGATGCATTCAACTTAACAATAGAGTTACACATTCATATTTAACAATATATGCCACTAAAGCCTGCTTTCAGCATTTTAATGAAGCTGTCTATCGTGTTTAATTAAGATACATTAACTTTTATTTAGCAATTTTACGTCATTCCTAAGTAGAGTAAGGCTTCTCTAACGATTAATACGGCTGACTGACTCCTAGACTTCCCTCCTAAGTAGGGTGTTAGCCCTATTCAGGGACGTACACAGGAAGTGAGGGGGCAATTTCTTTTGTTTCACATGAAAGAAAAAGGTAATTTTCAATATGAATAGAAATTATCCTACAGAAGGAGGGGAGGGACTATCATCACTCCATTTTTTCACTCCTTATAACAAATTTGGTACTTTTTTGAAATAATAGAAATTTTACAACATTTTTTCAACCTTAATTTTTTTTACAGCCACTCTCATATATACGGTAAATTCGATTCACTTTTAGGTTTTAACGTCACTCTTTACTTTCATATAAACAAGTTTCTGTTCCAGTTTCCGTTCGTTCGAAGGGCAACGGACGAACTGTATAAATATAAGCAAAAAATATTGAGAAAAAAAATAATTATGGTAAACGCGCCTTAGGCAATCAGTAAATATTCCATCGACATGGAATTCGATTCACCCATGTTGTCAGGTCCAAACCCAAAGTGCCTATCTCATACCGTTTTTCTTCTCTTTTTTTGTTCTAAACTGAATTAAAAGAGTAAAAAAAAAGCGCTACTGTGTCAAATTTGAAGCCAAATTATTTGGTCATATTTTAGTTCAGTACTCCCTGTCTGACTTACAATTTAGACCCATTTCGACCTTGATAAAGCTAATCCCACTAAAAACTTACTAACCTAACTTTTATAGCCTGTGAAAATGTGGGAAGCATACTGTCGACTTGTGTACCATGGTAAGCCCGACGACATATTAGAAAAAAAGTAATAACAATAACCAATGACATCGGCTTACCGCACCATCTGTTAAACAGCAGTCTGCTAGCTACCCGAAAACCAACCCCACCCCCCTTACAAGAATTATTCCGGTGGCATTTCTCAGCAAGAAAAAAAAGAAATGAAGACATAAAGCCCCTAGTGAAACATCATAGTTCCCATATAACAACATATAGTCCCCATAACATATTAGAACTGAAACTTTGTCCTTTTTGATTCTACAGTGAACCATAAAAAATTTCCAAATTCCCAAAAAAGGGTAAATATCGAAGAATTGTATTTTATTGTTAAAGAAACTTATGCATTATTTATTCTTGGATTTGGATGTAGGGTAAAAGCAAAATACATTGAAACACCCCTACCAGTCCATACATATAATACAACATACAGATCATACACTGCAGAATCTAAATTTCTTTGAGTCCTTTCAACATCTAAAAAACACAACCAGCAGATCAGAATTTTTATTGCAGTAAGTTCTATTTTATAAATTTTTAGGCGTTCTTCCTTTTTTAAGCGTTTGTTTTTTTAGTTGATAAGTCAGTGAAATTTTGAAGAAAAAATCTAGGAAAATTTCATTTTTTAAAGTCAAATATTCATGCCCATCAAGGCAAATAATATGTCCTTTCACTTTATATTGTTTTTTTTATGGCTTTTTGAATTTGCCAGCAGATCCGTATAATACAACGAATATAGACAGGCCACTATATGATGAAAAAAATACAGTGAGGTTTAGCCATATTTTCTACAACTTGAGTGTAATCTTGATCCTCAGAAGTAACCTCCTGGAGAGCCTTAGTAGTTCTTGGACAGTTACTTTATTTAGGGGTTCTGGGACAGTCGTGACGCACGACAAGAGTTGCTGGAGAGTATCTCGGCTCTTCATTTTTTCTTCTCTGTTTGTTTCTTTGTTTATGCATGTTGTAATGACTTAATTATTGTGATTTAAAAAGTTGAACTTCAATCTATTAGTTTGTTATTTTTAGGAATTGATGGCTATTGATCTTGCCAATTAATCCTTTTTTTTTTTATCATATACACTTTTTTACTCCGGACAGATTTGGACCATTTTCTCCGGAAGTGCCCGGTACTCTCTCATTTAAGGGAAAAAATACTTACATGGGATTGTTTTGCTGGTTCCTGGTATTTTACAAAGTAGTAATCCAACCACAATATTTCGTGTTGGTGTTTACATAAATAAAAACTTAGAAAGAAGGAATAGTTTATACATTTAATTATTAACTATTATACTGAATTACAATTTTTTTCTCGCTAAATTACCATTAGGTATTTTTTCGCTATGTATTATGTTTCTGTGTGCTTTGTAATTTGTTCTGTTGGTGAGATTCACGATCTATCTATCTATCTACTTATTAACTCTAATAGTTCTTTAACTACTTAAATTTTTTGACGTAAAACGTATTTTTGCCAATTCTGCTGGTGAAATTCACTTTATAAATAGTACCTTATCTTATCTCCTAACTAAATATTGCAGTAGATTTTAT
This sequence comes from Artemia sp. Qi Xiang Cuo, assembly GCF_049724085.1. Lineage (NCBI taxonomy): Eukaryota > Metazoa > Arthropoda > Branchiopoda > Anostraca > Artemiidae > Artemia > Artemia sp. Qi Xiang Cuo. The sequence goes on along the minus strand of NC_142803.1, from coordinate 30,578,023 downwards.
TTTATTTTACAAAACAGACACGAAACAGTAGTAAACTGGTATTTTGCTATTACTGCTATTGCTATATTGCTATATTACTATTTTGCAAGTTACTGCTATTTTGACACCTATTATTGCTATATTGCTATTTTGCAAGTTATTACTATTTTGACGCCTTTTTTGTTATGTGGTTTAGACTTTGTTTTCACCTTTTCTCAAAGCTACTAGCTATTTTGGGCTATTTGCACAGAGGTACAACAATACAAAACAAATCAGAAGTAGTATTTTCTGCATAATACACGTATCCTGGTTGCATCCTAATTGACAACAATAGAATGAAAACCCAAAGCCCATATCAAATGAGCATATGCTACAGTTTCCATTGGGAAGGAATTCATTTTTATTTTCTAAGCTAATGGATAACACATCAGTGGAAAATAAAAGTAAATTAAATGTGAAAGACAGATATTACTGATGGATGATTCTAAACAGGGATATACAACTAGGGATATCCCCAGTTTTCATCAGCATTCATTCCGCTAACATCTAAGTACACAGGCTGTGAAATAACTTGAAAAACCAGTTCCCATTGACAAGAATTGTCATGTTAAGTGGAAATTTTGTGTGAATAATTACAGGCACTGGAATAGTCACCCGGATGCATTTGTGAGGCTCGGCCCTCACAGAAAGATAAGTAATCTTTCTAATTATTATAACTATATTTCAAGATTAATTATGACTTCTGTTAATTTTTCTGAAACTCTACAAGAAATTAATGGAAAATTAAACGGAATAGAAATAGTTTCATCGCAGGTTCAAGAACTGAGAAACGACCTATCTGCTATTTTATCACGAATTGATTCGACAGTAGACAAGTTCTCGGTGGATACGTCACAATTGAAGAAAGATTACCTAAGTTTGCAAGCTGAAATGTCGGCTACTAACGTAAAATTGCAAAGACTAGAAAATGAGTCTAAAAAGTGTAATTTGGTCCTGTATAATTTCGATCCTACAAACAAAGGTTCTTCGTTACGAGAAGATGTAATGAGAGCACTCAACTAACATGTGCCAAATTTAGGGCTGAAAATGATGGACATTAGAGACATTTTTCGGCTAAACGCTAAACAAGGCACGCGACCGGTGCTGGTTAAGTTTACAAGTGGTTACATTCGTGATACTATATTGCGTTCAAGTGCGCACCTGAAAAGGGCGGGTCTTGGGGTTAGTCCCGATTATACAAAGCGTGAATTGTCTCTTCGTAACCACCTAAAGCCTTTTCTTGAACGGGCTAGAGGAGAAAATAGAGAAGCAAGACTAAGAGGGACAAAGTTATATATTGGTCAACAGTGTTTTACGTATAGCTTTGATAAGCAGTCTGTAGTTGAGGTTACGAATTCCCCTAATATAGAGTCATCAGCAAGTAACATGACCCATTTTAAGGAAAATTTTGGGCAAAAGTTTCTCCGTGTACCTGGGTCTTTATCAGTGCCACAAAAAAGTTTAGTAAAGAGTTTTGTTTCTGAAAATAATCGGTTTAACCTGGAAGAACCTTGCAATTCAAGATCGCGTTCTGGATCTTCATCCTCAATTCAATCTTTCTTTAGTGTAGTGGAGGAGCTTAGTAGTGATAACGAAATAAATGGGGTAAACAGTGAAACTCCTGTTATTAAAAAAAGGCTCCACATCAACTTTTGTCGGGCCTGTGGGGGCTCCCAAACGTAACAGCCAACAAATTATTAGCCCAGATGACCACCTAAGACAGAAGAGCAAGTCGGTTAGAGCTGACGACCCTAATGAAATGGAGCCTAGGCGGCTATTTTACTCGTCACAACACATTGGCTCAGGTAGTAGATAGGATAAGCAGGGCCGTGGTGAAATTACGAGTGTCATTTAGCGCATTGATGTTCAGTGTTTTTCGTATCTTATATTAGAGTGTCTTCTTAAATGTTGTGATTTTTCAGTTGTATCATTAGTAGAAACGTGGCTGGAAAAAGAGGAGAGAATAGAAGGTTTTTCTTATTTTGGATCACAAAGAAAGCGATCGCAGAATAGTAGAACTTATGGAAGAGTGGCATTATTGATAACGAATAGATGGCGAAATTTATCTCGGTTGAAAAGTGTTTCATGTAATCTAGTATGGGTGCGAGTACATTTAGGCAGTAACTCGTTTATCTTTTGTTCAGTGTATTTACCGCCGGAAACTAGCACTTTTAGTGATGAGGATACCTGGGAGATATTAGAAAATGATATGGATCGTTTTTCAGAACAGTTTCCGTCCGATTATTTTATTTTTCTAGGGGATTTTAACGGATATACAGGGGAGGACGAAGGAGCCCGTGAGGAGGAGGTGGGTCTCGAACTAGGAAAAACTAAGGGAGTTGATATGATTGAGCCGTTGGTTAGGAGGAGGACGAGTAAGGACGGTCATCGGAGAAAGACTAATTGGGGGGAAAAATTATTGGATTTTTGTGGTAAGCAGAATTTGGTTATTTTGAATGGGAGGACAGGGAAGGATAAAGGAGTGGGGGATTTTACATGTTTTTCGGGTAGATCTCCAAGGGTTATAGATTATGTTAGTCTAGGGCTTCTTTCTTGTTGTGTGGATTTTGAGGTGTTGGCGCTGGCTGGGTCGGATCACGTGCCTATTAGGGTTGAATTAGGAGGGGGGATGGGCTGAGAGCCGTAAAAAGAAGTTTGGGGCTAAGGGAAAGATGGGTAATGAGCTTGATTGGAGGGAAGGTTTAAGGTTTGATAATGATAGTGAGGAGAAGTTGAAAAAGGTACGAGTTGAAGATAGAGGGCTGGATTCATTTATTCAGAAGAGTGAGGATATGAGAAGAGAAAGGGAGCTAGCAGGGTCTGTTGTTTTTTTTGTCGGGGGTTTTGTATAAGATTGGAACTAAGGTGACATGTAGGAGAAAAAATGGTAGAAGTAGTGGTTTGATGAGTTTTTTTGATAAGGATTGTGAGGAAAAGAAGAAGGAGGTTTTAGTAGCTTTTAGATTGCTTAAGGCTAGTTATACAGTTGATCTGAAAAATAATGTACAGGTTTTTAGGGACAAGCGAAGGGGATATAAAAGGCTACTTAAGTTGAAGAAGAGACGTTCTGAAGAGGAAGAGAGCCAAAAAATACTGGAGAAATTTAGCGTGAATGATACAACGGAGTTCTGGAAGTTAATTAGGAAATCAACAGAAAATAGAAAGTTGACTGATTCAGTCCCTCACGCCGATACCTGGCCAGAATACTTAGAACAAAAATATAAAGAGATATACACCGAAGAGGACGAAGAGAGAGCTGATGAGGAGACGAATAGTTTAGAAGAAACAGCCGATTTTGAGTTGGATTCAGAGGACGCTAAACTACTGGGGCCGGTTGGACAGGAGGAGATATGGCATGTCTTGAAAAGCATGAGCGGGACCTCAGCATCGGATATTGACGGAGTTCGACCTGAGCTGTTAAAATGGTCAAGAGCATGGATACTTCCAGTGTTTGCATTGATATTCTCGTCGATTGCAAGTACACCTATATGGCCACAAAATTGGCAGATATCGATTATGATCCCATTATTTAAGAAAGGAGAAAGAAACCTGCACAAGAACTATAGGGGGATAAGTTTAGGAAGTTCTATTAGTAAGCTATTTTGTAGAGTCCTTTCTAATAGGATGGATAAATGGTTGCTTTATAAAGGTATATTTAATTGAATGTCAGGCAGGGTTTAGGGAAAACTATATTACAATTGATAAAATATTTTGTTTACAGGCTTTAGCAAGTAAATATACGAGGCATAGGAAAAATAGGCTATATACGGCGTTTTTGGACATTAGGGGAGCATTTGACGAAGTTTCAAGGAGTTTGTTGAAAGTGGTGTTGGTGAAATTAGGATTGCCAATTAGGTTAGTAGAAGTTAGTATGAAAATGTATGAGGTGGTTAAAGTAGTAGTGAAGGTAGGTATTTCTTATTCTAGGCCAGTTTTAAGTAATGTAGGCCTCAAACAGGGATGCACTCTATCACCGCGTTTGTTTTCTCTTTTTATTAATGATATTGAGCAGTACTTTAGAAATAGAAATGTCCCTATGCTAAAATTAATGTCGCTGGAGCTGTTTTGTTTATTATTTGCAGATGACATAGTATTGCTTGCGAAATCGGCTACGGATTTGCAAAAGATGTTAGATAGTTTTTTTTGAGATTTTTTCAAAGAGATTTTGGATAGTTATCTGGAGAGTAAAAAATTAGTTTTAAATATTAAAAAATTAGTTATATTAGTTTTTGGAAATGATGAAAGGGAAAAGAATAAGTTTTATTTTAAAGGGAAAGAGATGAAAGAAGTTAAGGATTATATTTATTTGGGATGTAAGTTCACAAGTTCAGGGAAATGGAGTGATCAGGTGCAAATAGCGAGTTGGAAGGGTCAGAAGGCTTCATGGGCGTTATTGAAGAGTCCCCTTAGGTATCTAGGACTGGCAGATATTAAGCTACAGAAGAGAATTTTTGAGACGAAGGTAGGCCCAGTTTTGAGTTACGGTGGGGAAGTTTGGGGTTTTGAAAAAGGGGAAAAAATAGAGAGAATTTATTTAGGAGATTTCAGGAGACTTTTAGGGCTAAGCAGAAAATTTAATAGTCTGGTGTTAAAGGGTGATCTAGGATTGTTTTCGTTGAGGGTAAAAAGATTGGTTAGAATGATGGGATACTGGGAAAAGGTGATTGGTTTCCAGAATAATAGGTTAGTAAATGCAGCTTATCTGGAGGTGTTGCAGGATAGAAGGAAATGTTCATGGACTTCCCAGGTGAAATCAATCTTAAATAGTTGTGGGTTATCAGGTGTTTGGAATGAAGGGAAGGGGATAGGGCTGGAAGTAGGAAATGTAGCAAAATTAGTAAAGGGAGTGCTTGAAGATCAGGAGATTCAGAAATGGCAGTGTGAAGTCGCAGCCTCAGTGTCCCTCAGCATTTACAGGCAATGGAAGGAGGTCTGGGGATGTGATAATTATTTTAAAGCGGGTTTAAATAGTGAAGAAATTAAGTGGTATATATCAGGGAGGGGCAATTTTCTAGCACTTGGAGCAAGGAGGAAATATTTAGGGAGGGTAAGGGTAAAGGAGGGTCCTTACTCATGCCCTATGTGCAGAGAAAATGGTGAGGATCTGCTTCACTTCATGACCCTTTGTCCCGAATTACAGGATTTAAGGAAGAATTATTTTTTGTTAATGTGGGGACAAGTGAGTGGTTGGTTTCAGTAATGGGATCAAAAAATTATGGGACAATTAGAATGGTAGCAAAATATATAAAATTGGGTATGTCACACGGAGATAGAATTTTGCAAAGGGGGTGGGGTGAGTGTGCAAAGTATTGCTGAATGTGTGTACGTTGTTTTCTTGTTTGTTATTTTTGTAGTCATGGCCCTTGATAGGTGTAACATACATCTATCTATTTATGTTAGTTTAATGGTATTGTGTGGTTTATTATGTTTTTGTAATGTTTTGTGATTTTGCGTTGTTATTGTTATGTAGGCTACCATACTTTGCTATGAGTGTTATAATCATGTGCTATTATTTTGTGTGATTTTTCTTTTTTTGACATGTCCCAAAGTGGTTTTTATTGCAATAAATATATATCTATCTATCTAGGGTGTACGGATTAAGATTATACGGTAAATATTCCACTTATATAGATTTAAAAATTTTGGTTTAAATCTATATAAGTGGAATACTAGTAGAGGTACGGCTAATTTAAAATTATGTTTTAAGTGTTTTTTGTTCCCAACTCTGTCGAGGTATTAATAATAATGGTATTAATAATAAAACCTTGAAACTTGAATCTTCAGCTTTGAAAGATAATAGTCTTGTATAAATTAACCTTTTTGCAAACCTCTGTTTTTGCCCTGAATATAGTAAATAGCTTACATGGGTTAAATGATGATGAGCTTGACTAGCCAAATCGAAGACCAGATCCTTTAATCCTTGGTCACTAGTCCCTCGTAGAACAGAGCTTTGCGATACCTTATGATTGGCAAGCAGCTCAAGGGGGAGGTACACGACACCTTGTTTCGCATTGATAGGTATACCACGAATCATATTGACCAAACCCTAACGAATGAAAAAAATTAAAGTAATTAGATTGTTGACCAGCATAAGTTTTTTTTTTTTTTTCAAAAATACAACATTAGCCTGACTGTCTGGTTAAATGCAAGACCATAGAGATATTAAACATACAGAGAGGTCGAAATAAGCCAGTGTTTATGGGTATCAGTTGTTTCTTTCTGAAACCCGAACTCTTATGGCATCAGGAAATAGGAACTCGAGCCCAAAAGCCCCTAATCCCTCTCTATCAAGAACTAAAAGCTGTTTCAAAATCTTATTTTCGGCCACCTTCACCGTCAGGCATAACTCATCCCTTCATATGCAAGAGACCCCTACGTCTGCCGTGCTCGTATACTTTCGACATTTCTACGGAGAAAAATCCAGTGTTTCATGGTGTCCAAAGAAAAAAAAAATGGTGGGATATTAATTCATTATAGTTTTGGTGGGTAGTCGAAGCAAATAATAAGAGCTTAGAGGGTCAGATTAAGACCTTGCAATACTTCTAGTCGGATGTGTATTTGGGGCCCAAACTAACTGGATCATGTTTTTACTGAAACACCAAAGTAAGTATATTAGGGATCCCAAATTGAAATACATTTCCAAAAGGCAACACTTCCAATTGCGACCTCTTATCTCTAATAAAGGGTCTCAAGTCGTAGCCTGAAATTAGGGCCATCTTACTTTTTCCAAGATAGTGACGTTTGTCAATTACGACACATTTTTGAGAAATTGATGACAATTTAAAAATCTTGCTCTACTGGATCATTAAAATTAAGTCTCTTGTCTTTTTCCATAGATCCGAGCTTAGTGTCAAGTATCCAGTAGTGCGATATTTCTAAATTATCATAAATTTCCGAAAAATATATCGTACGATCGCAATTATCGACCAATCAGTCTTACCTCAGTAATTTGAAAACTACTCGAAGGTATAGTCAATTAAGCCATTATGGTTCATTTAAATACTAATAATCTACTATCACTTAATCCCCGTGAATTTCGTCCCAATCGATCAGTTGACACTAACCTCATTGACACATACGAGCTAATCTCAAAACTTATGGATGAGGAATCTCCTGTTGACAAGTTATTACTGAATCTAGCCAGAACATTTAATAAAGTTTGCCATAGGAGACTAAACTCTAAACTCTGTGCAATGGACATCCATGATGATGTGGTCAACTGGAGAATGCAATTTCTTGCCAATAGAAAGCAGGTGATAAGGGTATTTGGAGACAACAGATCAACCTTCTTCTCGGAATCAGCAGATGGAAAAAGTGGAGTATCCCAAGGAACAGTTTTGAGTCCAACTTTATTAAATATTTGCATCAACGACACACCTTCAATCATAGAGAATAACATTTTATTGTATGCAGATGATTCCAAAATAATTAGTCCTGTTCATAACCCTCGAAGTGACATAGCCATCCAGGCTGATCTTGATGCAATGTCAAAGTGAACAAAATCCTGGCGGCTTGAATTTAATATCAAGAAATGCAGTGTCATCGTTTTGGAGCAAATAACCCTCTGTGTCGGTATTTTATGGAATCCAGCGATGGTTCAAAACAACTACGTATATGTAGTCATGGTGAAAAAGATCTGGGAGTCTTGGTTCATGATAAGCTCAAGTTAATTTTCATACACAGTCTGTAGTAGCCATTACTAACCAAACTCATGGTTTAATAAAAAAGAAAACATTCTGCAGTATGATCACCAAGCTCTTAAAGGGCCTGATCAAACCGAAATTGGAATTTGGGACGTGTGTTGCTAATCCAGTGAATAAGAGTGATATATCAACTCTAGAATCAGTGCAGCGACGTGCAACTAAATGCATAATAGGATTTCAACCTCGATATCCTACCCAATTATATAAGCTCAGACTACCATCTCTCACATATAGACGTAGGCGAGGATATGTAATAATGACATACAAGTTAGTACATGACCGGAGTGTGATCCCCAACCTGTTCCAGAGAGTCAGTTCACCAAGTACTAGAGGCCACCCCTTGAAGCTTTATCGAAAACATGCTAACACCAGGCTGCAAAACAAATCCTTCTCTAACTGCATAGTCAGCTCATGGAGCTCCCTTAACCAGAATGCTATTATGTTACCCAGTGCTGAAGTCTTCAAGTCTGCAGTTAACAAAGACTGATGCAAGAAACCTTGTCTCACAATATGGGATGAACCTAACGAGTTGAATTATCATTATCAGTGACCGGCGTTCACAGGACTTGTCCTTATTGCTGGCAAGCACGATCTAAGGTAATTTAAGGTATTTGACAAACTCTAAACACACTCTTCAAGCATAAAACTCTTCACTCTTCAGGCATAGACACACTAGCCTATTTGGTAATACAACCTTGGATGTATGTTGCCTCATAATATGAATTTTCTGCGGATGACAGAATACCAGAAAAGAATTACGCCTTTTCGGCTACTATTTTTCCAGGAAGAAAGTTCCAGGCTAATCTCAGAGGCATATGCAACCCTTCCTGCGGGCAGAAATGTTTCAGGTCTATGGAACCCTTAGGATTTTCTTGTTACTAATTATTTTAAGTCGACTGGCATATTCTCTGAAGCACAAGTAGCTTGAATACACTTGTTCAAAAGGGATACACTACTTCCCTGTCTTTCCGTGCCCAGAAACGTCTTTTTAAGAAGAGGGAAAATGGAATAGATATTTATTTTAATGAAATCCTGGAAAACATTGATGACATTAAAAGGCTTTAAGTTTCGAAAGAAGAATTTTTACTTAGCAAACAGATTGAGTGATAAGACAATCTATAAAATATTGTTAAGACCTGTCCAGAGAACAGAGTGTAAGTCTAATTGTGTCGAAGAGAGATTCTCTGAATCTAGCTGCTGATTTACCGTCATTGCCCCCTTGATATTGATGAATACTTTTCATTTGGTACATTCATAAAAAAACAACCCCACTTCCCTAGATTTCGAAAGATAATCTTTGTCCATTCATTAAACATCGAAATAATCCTTGCCACTCTCCCCCGCTCCCTCTCATTTACGTGAATAGGCGCTACTGACTAGTACTATCCACTAGCCTGAAAAGAAAATACTTATTTAGGAAAATAATTTTTTGTATCTTCACTAAAAAATTGAATAATCCTTGCCCCCCCCCCCTCACATTTTCATGAATAGGCGCTACCGACTAGTACTATCCACTAGCCTGATCCAACTCTATCAAACACAAAAGTATAAACTAAATATAAATTTTTTGAATTATTTAATTAATAAATAAACTGATTCAACTGGCATGACATGTTTTCCCGTCAAAATAATTTTGATGGAAGGGGGGGGGGGTTGCTCCCCCCCAAAAAAAATATTTTGAAAATACAATTTTTTGGCAGTTACATTACATTTCAAATACATTTCATTGAAAATGCATTTTCGTTGAAAAATCAAAAATCAAACACAAAATTACGCCCCTCTAAATTTTGAAAAATGTATTTTTCCTACCCTCCCTCCCTCCTGTAGTTTCGTGGATTGACGCCCCTGGGAGGAGGGACTTCCTGGAAAAAACAAAAACCTACAAGTTATACAAAAATACGTATTATTTTATGAAAAAGAACAAAATTATGAAATTAGGGGTATGGGGAGACACACAGGGATGTAATCCAGAGTCAAAATGATCCTTACAGAGCTAACTTAGTAGTACCATGAATTGGCATAATCAAACTGCCTTTAAAACGAACTCACTTTTAAGTTCGGAAAAGAACAAGGTCACCATTGGCCCCTACCTAAATCGGCTTAATTCATCGAATGATTTACCCAATTCCCTTTTCCATGACTTCGTATAGCGTTTATATAATTACTATGTAAAAAAAGAAAAGAGCTAAACTAAACAACATAACGAATATGTAAATTTATTAGCAATACCATTTTCTTCAAGTGGCTATCCAAATAAAAAAATTTAATAATTTCTTCTGCTGCACACAGTCTATATTTTAGTGGATATTTTCGATAGGAAGTCTCCCTAAAAACAAAAACCTCTTTTGGGTCAGCTAACACACAGGTTCAGAGGCTGGAATGAACAAAGGTTTAGACACGGTCTGCACCAGAAAATATTTCCGTAGGTTATTTCAAAAACGATTTAGAAAAGATTTCTACACAATTATTTAACATAGTACAGTTAGAGTAAAATTTTAGCAAAATCTGGTAGCCTATGAAAGAGCAGGGCAAGATGCCGCTATAGGAGCCGAAGTGGTGCAAACCTGGACTGAAGCTGGGAATCCCTTCCTGGAGCCATAAGCAGGATGGGAGATTTTCGATTCTATGCCTCAAAATCTATGCCTCAAACTTGTAATTTAATTCGCCAATGGCTATACAAAATAGGCTATAAAAGAGGTTATTAAAAAGCCTATGAAAGAAGAGGACAAGATGGCGTTATAGAAGCCAAAGTGGTGCACATCTAGACGAAAGTTGGGAATTCATTCCCAGAACCATAAGCAGGATGGAAAATTTTTGGTTCTGTGACTCCGAAAGCTCAAGATATAAAATTTGTAGTTCAATTCTCCAAATGTTGACATTTTTCAAAGTTGTGCCTTTCCTCCCTGGGATGAATTCCTCCTTAAATACATATTCCATTTATACAGCAAATATTTTCAAAGCGGGATTTAACCCCCACCCCCAGAAAATTTGAGACCCTCCCAAGGGCAATGGGAGCCCCTAATAAGCGTTAACAGGTCTACAAAGAACATAAACAAACTGTTCTCCTTTTAAATTGATTTCTTGAAAAATTTGGTTTACCTCGGAGCGGTAGGGAAGCTGTGTCTCTAAATTTTTAGCTAAATTATGGGTTATGAGCCATTTCTCCTTCATGCTTCTTACGCATGAAATTCTGATCAACGACAAAAAGTCTGCTCGATTATCGCTTATACAAGATTTGCGGCTGATAATTCTCTTTCCTTTTGGTTTTTCGGAGGACATGCTCATTATTATTAAAAGCTGAGACAAATAAAACAATCATTAGTACAAAGACTGAAATCTGTTTACAATAGCTCTTTTTTCTAGAAAAAACATACTTACTAGCTTGATCAAATATTTTGTCTTATACCTGATGAAAAAATCGACTTCCTTTTTTTTTAATTGATCAGTTGCTTCAAAAAAAGAGCGTTTTACGGCAAAACTATTTTAATTCATATGCATCTTCCTCAATTATTTCTAGGGAAGAGAGGTGAGAGTCCTTTAGGAAAAATGTCATCCTAATCCCCCCCCCCTATCGCGCAGCATTGTAGTCTGTTTTACCTGAGCTTTCCCAATATGACTTGCTGCATGATCGGCGTTAACATTTTTTACATCTAAAGCCTCAAGAGTTAAATACAGGATTGACGAAACGCTCTTCTCTGCGTACTCCTCGGCCGATTGTATACTACTAAATGATTTATCTTTCATATTGTCCTCCCTGGCTTCAATTATTCTCCTGAAATACCGTTTAGACAGCTGATGTCGCTGTAGTGCCTGTAAACAAGAACAAACGAAATTTCAATAGCGAGCAACAGTTTATTTAATTTAACTTGATTGTTGTTCTTTGTGGGATAGAAAAAGTTAATTTGGCTAAATAAGCCGCAAAACATTGAGGGTAGTAAACTTGCAGAATTTTGACAGAACCAAAAAAGGAAAGAAAGAAAGAAAGCAGAAAGAAAGAAACCAAATATGACCAAAAATGTAACGGATTATTTTCAATTTAAAAAATCTAATAAAACTTAAATTATTCAAAAAAAAAAAATTATAATGAAAAAAAGAATAAGCTGATAAGATGTAAATGGCACTTCGCAACTAATTATAAAAATCTAAGTTTCTGTAATCTTCTATTGACAACAAAAATAACTATAATTAGTTGAACACACACTATTAAATGCGCAGAAAGAAACAAAGTCACGCTCAATTTTAAACTGTCCTGTCAACGACAATTTCTATACAATAAAGACATGCTTTTATAGATAAAGAGAAATTGAATCCCTAGGTGTCGCAAGACTTTTAGAAAATCAATTGCATGGTACTAAATTAAAAAAAATTTGGAGTAATTATTATATAAAACAATAAATTCATGCAAGACACTTATTTGGACTAAGTAAAATGATATGTATCTTTATTCCTGTTGTTTTACTTTCATCTAACGCCATCTACTTCCTTCAAATTGTGTAAGTTGCTAAATATTTGAATAATTTGGATCGTTTCGAATTTCAGTAACAAAACAAATTAACAGTTTTATCTTCTTTTCGTGCCCTATTAAAGATATTAGTATTTTCGGCTGCCGCCTATCTATTTAGAAGCCTTTTGTTTTTATTTAAAATTTTACAGACAATGCGACCAGAGAATCAGCCAATGAAAGTGCGAGAAGACTGTTGTTTCAACACAGCACAGGAAAACGCTGTTTCCGATTGGGTGATTCATATGATATAGAATATAGGAAACTTATACGAGTGGAAACTGGCGCTAGTATCTAAAAGAATAGTCACGCACACCATCTAGCATTTGGCCTAAATTTGCTGCATACTTGTCTTTTCAAGTACTTTAAAATACAGAGGAGGATAAAGAAAGCCTAATTTTGCCTCAAGTAGCCTGACGTCCACGGCCCAAATTGATTTACCAAGATTGCCCCAAGCTAACCTAGGCATTCTTTGTGCAGACTGGATTTTGCATTAAAATACTCCTTGGAAATGGAAAACGTTAATTAATTATCATTTGCTGAGAAATTTTAGCTTTAGTCCTATGCATTGTAGATTTAGTATCCAATATTCTTTGTATTTTCTATTTTTTTTAAGCGATGTCACCAGATTCTAAATGCAAAAGGTGCTGGTAGTTCTTAATCCCTTTATTCCCTCTCAAACCAAACTCTCCCAAAATAAGACAAGTCTTAAGGGTTTTTAAAGTCTAACACTAATTTTAGTTATCAGCTAACACCTTTAGCAGAAATGTACTTTTTTGGCAAGGAAGTTTGACGTTTGAGTGAAACTGATTCATTTATTATCAGCCTGTTATGTATTAATTAAAAAAAAACTTTCCGAAAAAGAAGTTTTTCAAAGAAAAGTAAGGCCTTTTTAAACTAAAGATCAGCTAATACAAATACCTGCTAAAATTCAAAGTCAAAATGACCAGAAATTACTATTAAAGAATAAATGAAACCCAAAACGAACAGAAATCAAATAAACAATCATAGCAAAAACATACAACAAGCAATAATATAAATGAATAAGTAAATCTTAAAGCGAGTACCGTAATGCTTAAATTGAATATGCAAATCAAGCTTAAAGCAAAGAAAAATATTTTTCTATTGAAGTATAAATGAAACTCAAAACGAAAAGAAATTAAATAAACAAATAATGCAGACAAACATACAATAGGTACGAATATAAATGCATAAATAAATCTTAAAACGAGTGAAACTTAAATTGAAAATACAAATCAAGCTTGAAACGAACAAAAATCACTGCAAACAAGAGTTTGGGTATTGCCTCCTTTTCTCACTGTAGAAGTCTAACACCTACTGCATCATTGGCGCTTTATTGAAAACTGTACGTGTCTTGAACAGTCTGGGAAAGTATAAGCACAATCAAACTGAAATTTTGAAATCTAATGACACTGATTTTTCATCCATCCGTTTAAGAATTTAGTTCACGGTAATTTTATTTTCATTTCCAATGCCGTAACAGTTGAAAAAGAAAATATTTGTAATAAGATTCACTTTCAATGAATCGCCATTGATGCAGTAGGCTTTAGGTTTTTACAATTAAGGAAAGGGGCAGTATTCAAACCTTTATTTGTAGTGAAACTATTTTTTCTTGAACAATCTTAGAAAGAACTAATAAATTAAACTGAATATCTGGTGCATAATGATATTACTTGCTGAAAGACCATCAATTCAACCATTTACTGTAATTTTAATGTAAGTACAAAAAAATATTTGTAATATAATTAGTAAAGCACCAATGACGCCCTGGGGGGTTGTGTCGACCCCGGAGTTTTAATATATGATGTTTGAACTATTTTCAACAAAATGGTCATTTCGAAATTTTTATCGAAGGGGTTTGAGGTAAAAAGTCTTGGGGTGAGGGGCTAGTTGCCCTCCGATCTCTTTTGACTGAAAAAGCGAACTAGAACTTTTATCTTCCAAACAAATGAGCCTTCTCTGAAGTTTATACACGCATCCCTTCTATAAGAACCATATTTGCCCCCAGGGCATAACTTACAATGCCTACCCCCGGGCCCTGGTTTTTTTTTGTCGACACCGGATTTTTGTTATCTGCCCTTTGAACTATTTCTTAACAAAATAGTCATCTCAAAAATTCTATCGGCTGGGTTCGGGGGAAAAGCAGTGGAGGGGGGGGGGAGGGGCTAGTTGCCCTGCGATCACTTTAGACTCTTAAAAAGTGAACTAAAACTTTCAATTTCCAATCAAATGATCCCTCTTTGAAGCTTATACGAGCATCCTTTCCATAAGAACCATATACGTCCTCAGGGTACACCTTAAAACGCCTGCCTCTGGGCCCTAGGGGGAGGGGGTAGACACAGGAAATTTTGTCATCTAACCCTTTAGCTATTTTTAACAATATAACTATCTCGAAAGTTTTATCTGATGCATATGGGGGGAATGGGCGTTGGGGGGGGGGGGGGTAGCTGCCCTCCGATCACTTTCGACTCTTAAAAAGTGAACTAAAACTTTCAGTTTCCAATCAAATGAGCCCTCTTTGAAGTTTAAACGATCATCCCTTCCATAAGAACCATATATGCCCCCAGGGTATAACTTACAACGCCTGCCCCCGGGTCCTGGGGGGTTGTGTCGACCCCGGAGATTTTGTTATCAGACTTGAAATATTTCTTTAAAAATGTCTATCTAAAAAAATTTTATCTGATGCATTTTGGTAAAAAAAAAGGGCAGGGGGGAGGGGTAATTTGCCCTCCGATCACTTTTGACTCTTAAAAAGTGAACTAGAACTTTCAATTCCCAATCAAATGAGCCCTCTATGAAGTTTATACGAGCATCCCTTCCATAAGAACCGTATACCCCCCCCCCCAGAGCATAACTTACAACGCCTGCCCCCCGGGCCCTAGCTGGTTGTGTCGACATCTGAGCTTTGGTACTTGACCTTTGAACTATTTTTCCGAAAATAGCTATCTGAAAACTTTTATCTGATGTATTTGGGAAAAAAGGGTGTGAGGAAGGGGGGTTGTTGCCCTCCGATCTCTTTTGACTCTGAAAAAGTGAACTAGAACTTTTAGTTTACGATAAAATGAACTCTTACTGAAGTTCATAGGACCATTCCTTCTATAAGCGCCATACTTGCCCACAGGTCATAACCTATAATCCTTTCCTCCGGGTCTTGGGGGGCTTTGTCTACACCAGAGTTTTTCTTATATGATCTTTGACCTATTTTTAACAAAATGGCTATCTCAAAATTTATATCGGATGTATTTGTAAAAAAGGGTGTGGGGGGGAGCTAGTTGCCCTCAGATCGTTTTTGACTATTAAAAAGGGTACCAGAGCTCCATATTTCCAATCGAATGAGCCCCTCCAAAGTTAATGCGACGACCCCTTCCGTATGAAGTGCCTCTGGGAAAAATAATAATAAATAAATAAATAATAAAACATTGGAGCCGTATGGTCTTTACTATAGGCAACGCTATAGCGTTGCCTCTGACACACTTCTTCTTGTCGGTTTTTAGGTCATTCCAAACATGGACCAAGTCATTGAGCTCATGCTAAGCGTCCTAAAATTTTTGTAACCTATATTCTTAATCAAATTTACTAACAAACTGACAATTATACTAGAGTTTCGGCATTTTCCACTTTTTCATTTCAACTAAGAATCCATCAACCAAATAATAAGAATCGCCAAATACATTTTTTCCAATGTAATTGCTATTTATGCTTTGTATTTCTTCTTTTTATGCTATATGTTAAATTGCACAAATCAATTTGTAGTTCTTGCATTCTCTTCTCGTTTTTATTTCTTCTGTTCCTTATTTTTAGATTCTTGCCGTTTCTGTTTCTAGATTTTCACTTGCACTGACTTGACCCAAGGACTTACGCCTCAACAAATTGATCCAGGAGGGATGACATATTTTTCTACTCTTTTCTTGGCCCCATAACACCCTCCAATTCCAAACAAAATAGGTGTTGCGCTTGGCCTAGTAAACAATTCCTGAAATTTTTGAGCCGATTGGACACCCAGGAACTAACATGCCCCTCTTTTTCCACCACAGAACATATTCATAGACAATTACCGACTTACATAATTACTGACCATTGTCCTAAGGCCTATATGATCATGTCATCCCTGGAAGCAAATTTATTGGACTTTTCTACTATTTTGAACAAACTACCAATCTCAAAATTGTTATCTGATATCACTGGTAGCCGAGTACCACAAAGGAGTACAGAAAGAGGGCTGGTTGCTCTCCAATCACTTTCGACTCTTAAAAAGGGCCCTAGGACTACCTATTTCCAATTTAATAAGCTACCTCTCAGGTTTTCATGATAGCCCCTTCTATACGATGTGGTTGGGTGAAAAGAAAACAACAACAGACGGCAGATACAGGACTCTTTACTATAGGGGGCATATGGCTGCTTAAAATTTGCACAAAGTATAAAAATCACGCATACGAAGTGCATAGCTCTTTACTTAGACAAAATTAGAGAGTTGCCTCTGATTTAGTTTGTTTTTTCTCTACCCACTTGAAAAGAAGGGGTGTAGAAAATTGGGAGGATGCTTATTCTATTGAAAATTTAAAGAGCATTTTAAAGTACCTGAAAAGACATGTCTACACCAGTTTCGGCTCAAAAAAGTAGATAGTGCTGGTGATTTTCCTTTAGGATACTTGCGCCGACTTCCGCTCTTGTAAGTTTCCCATGCCCTTTTGTTTGAATGAAAAAAGATAAATCATCAATGTTTCAAAAAGATAAATCATCAATGCCCTCAACTTTACTAAAGCCTATACTAATACATGCATGGCTTCCCAGGCACTTTAAAATTTAGGGAAAGGTAAAGAAATCAGACTTCTGTCCCTAGTAGGCCTTCCAGCTTAAAGGCAACTAGCCTACTTAGCCTGCCAAGATTTTCTCAAGTTAGCCTAGGACTATTTTACGCAGGCTAGATCCTTATTTTAAATAATTCTTGAAAAAAACTGATCTTTTTTCCTTACAGAGAAATTTTTGCTTTACTTCTTTAGTGTTGCAAGTTGAATATATCAATTATCCAATGTTTTCGAAGTATTTTTTAATAAAGACGGTAGATACTGCATTAATAGTGGCGCTAGTAATTTCAACCCCTATCTTTCCAAATTGAAATCTTTGAAGATCTAATTTTTATAAGTTTTCCATTGTCATTCGTATGAAAATTCACGACATCTGTGAAAGAAAAAAAAAACTTACCCGCCAAATCTCCATCCCAACAGGTTGAGCAGATGGCCTTCCGACGAAAACATCATCAATCAAATCTTTCCAAAACTGTAGTCGCATTAACCCTAGTTGCGTTTGACTAATGCTGTCTCTGATAGACGCAACCTCTATATTAAAAGCTCGAACAGCAATGCTTGATGACCGTGCATCACCATTAATAAGCAGCGATGCTAAGAAGTTTTCATAGTCACCTTTCCTAAAATATAAGCAAAATTAAATCTTACCAGGACAATTTTTTTTAATTTTATTTAACATAATAAACAAAAATGTAAACCATTACAGATACAAATCACTACGCTAGAGAAAAAAATAATTTTTGCTAACGCTTAGCGATTACATGCATAAACATTCCTAGAGGCACCCTAAACTGATAAATTGAATTTTACGAACAAAAATACCTACATAAACATTCCAAGAAGCATTCTAAACTAATAAATTAAATCAAACAAATCACCTTCTCTTGAAGACCCCCAGGATAACCGCCATCCAAATACAACTCCATCCACCCCCACCCCTTCAACCCACTCCTCTCCTCAGCCCTATAGCCCACTCACATCCTCCTCCCCCAAAAAACCTAAATGAATAACCGCAAAAACCGAATGAATAATCCCAATGAACAAATAACCACACAAAATGAATAACCATACAAAAGATAAAACAATAGATACTGCTATATTTAAATATATTAAACCTAAAATAAAAAAAAATCACAATAAATAATCAAGTGAAACTTAAAAACAAACATAAATTACCATAAATAAGAATGGGGCTGTCCCTCTTAAACCCACTTAAGGTCAGAGTTTCATTTGCGATTTATTGAAATTACTGTGCTTTACTTCCAGGCATCAATATCAGTCTACTTTCAACAGTCAATATGCTTTTATTAGTCTAATTGCCAGTCAATTTCTATTCATACTTTCTTCCTTTTAAACATATTCATTTCGAATTTACAGAAAATATATTGTTAAATCATTTACTGATTCGTCAATTCAAAATGTTGCTTCAACAAACTATACAGATTGCTTTAAAAATTACCAACATTTATTTTAGAAGTTTCATTGAGGCATTAATGTCCTATGTGTTAAGAACGAAAAACAAACCCAGGGAGGAGCTTTTTAAAAACAACAGTAGGTAAAACAATGAGGAATTAACCTAAGACAGTGAAATTTTTATCCCTAAGTAAACATTTCGGCTCATGAAATTTTTATCCCTAAGTAAACATTTCGACTCTATATCCGAGGGCCGTTATCAGCAAAAAGTATAAAAATAAAATGAAACTTAAAATAATGTACAGTACATAATCATTAAAATTAAAACAATCCTAGAATCATCCATTCAAAGAAGTTCAACCAGGAGTTATATTTAACAAAGAACTTCTTTGAAATAGTAAAATTTGATAGAAAGTCACAAATGTAACTAGACTTAAGCTGCTTGGACAACGTGTAGTGTTGCACCACTCTTTGGTCAGCATTGCCAACAAAAGCACTGCAAGCAGTTTTGGCCTTTTCAATATCAATTAAACGCCGTGGCTGACCTCCTTTTTAAAATAGTATGTGAAAGAAACTTTTTGTAGAAAAAAAATTATGACACATACATTAAAGACAGTCTCAAAATACACTGTTTTTGCCTGATTCCAAGTTTATTCTCTATTTCCCGACAGCAACTCGATGTTGCTGTCGATGCTGCTAGTCCGAAGTTCTGCTTCCATGCACATTTGTGTCGCATGCAAAACCTACTTCATGTACCTCTGGATATCCAGCTAGCCACCGGAGAACTAAATGCACCTAGGGACGGTTGGCTTAGCAGTCCTCTTCCAGAAATTAATTGCTACGAAAGGAACTAAAAATGCCTCGGATACCTTACCCACTTTCCTTATTGGACCCAGGCATGGCCAAAGACACACCCTTTTGAACATTGCTGACCAAGGTGGTAGAAATGTTGGCACTTGGAATGTATTGCCACTGAAAAGGCCTGGTTCAAAGCTTCTCTTAGCGAAAGAATTAAAAAGATATAAAGTGACAATTGTAGGAATAACAGGAACACGCCTCAGTGGAAGCGGTGAACAAGACATTGGAGAAGGACGGATACTACTCTGGTCGTCAGGGTTGAACTCAATAGCTGTGCTTGGAAGGCTCTACTATCATTCACACCTATCTCATCACGTCTACTGTGAGAATCGACGGCAAACACGGGAAGATAACTATATCTGCTATGCACCAACAAACAATACTGATGATGAAGAAAAGGACGACTTCTAAGCGTTATCGTCCTTTGAGCTCTCCACCGTGCCGCCACACGACTACCTCTTAATCCTAGGAGATTTTAACGCCAGTATCGATAACGGCACTGATCTGTACGATGCAGCTGTTGGACCCGTGACGGTGGACAAATTGAATGATAATGGTGAACGGCTGCTAAATTGCTGCATTACCCACGCCCTATCAGTCACAAATACATTCTTTGTGAGAAAAGATATTGCGAAGTACACATGGTACAGCAGCGATGGCACAACAAAACAGATGCTTGACCTTATTATTGTTAGACGACACTGGCTCTCGTCTGTCCATAACAGCAACTCATACAGAGGTACCGAGGTCAGCAATGCCGACCACCGTCTTGTTTCTGCAAGGATCAAACTTCGTCTAAGGGCCAACAAGAGTAACTCCTCTTCCTCCAAAAAACTAGACACCTATCGATTGCAGCATGATCCCTCGGTTCACGCGCGGTATATGGTTGAAGTCTCCAGCAACTTTGAGGCTTTCCTACTGTGTTCAGAAAGCGAGTCAATGTAGAACACTTTACAGGACAGTGATCTCACAGCAGCTACAGAAGTTGTGGACTCGAAGCAGCAAAAAAGGAAAGAGTGGATAAGCAACCAGACGTTAGAAGTAATCGAGCAGACAGCGAGCGAGACTATGAGGAAACATGATGCTCTAAAGACAGCTAAAAAAAACGTAGTTATATGCTCTACAAGGACAAGAAAGACTTTATAACGAGCAAGAGCCAATGAGCTCGAGTTAGCTGCATAAAAGAAAGACATTGGCGGAACATTCAAGATCCTGCGTGAGCCGACTAGCCAACAGACCATGGCGTCCGTAAGCCTGAAAACAGCGAATGGAGAAACAGCATGCGATCAGTCACAATGTCTAGGTCTATGGGAGAAACACTTCGATAAGCTACTAAATTCAGAAACGTCAGATGGCATTGACTCTGCCCCTGCAGAGGCTACCCCAACCCCCAACGACACCGATTTTTTGCCAGAGGATATCAAATCCACCTTAAAAAAACTCAAAAATAACAAAGCCGCTAGCACCTGTGGCATCGCTTCAGAGCTACTAAAAACAGGGAGCCCTACGATGATACTATGGCAACAATTGATATTCAACATCATCTGGCGCACTGAAGCAATACCGTCAGAATTGAAGAATGGAATTCTTATGCCGGTGTTCAAGCACAAGGCCAGCAAGACGGACTGCAGCACTGTAATGCAACAAAAAGCGCATATAGCTTTCATCGACTTCAGTGCTGCCTTTCATACTGTAGACAGACAATCCCTGTGGCTAATCCTGGAAACTTCAGGCCTACTCACAAAGATGGTCGGCCTCTTTAAAGAACTTTACAGCAATATAGAAAGCGCCATCCTGGTTAATGGGAAGTTTTCTTCTTCCTTCCCTATCAACAACGGAGTACGGTAAGGATGCGCTGCTGCAACTAAGCTGATTAACAACGTCATCAACCACATTCTGAACGATAAACCGGGAGGATCCTCTCTTATATTGACTTTGCAGACGATGTAGCTGTCCTTAGTGACAATCTTGACCAACTTAATTCTGCACTCGAGACACTCTCCTCCACAGCCTCTAGAGTAGGGCCGCAAATAAACTGGAAGAAAAACAGAGAATACCCCTAGATAAGACCGCTTCGACGAGACCCTTTAAAGTTGAGATTAACGTCCAAGCTATCGACTTGGTTAGGCAGTTCACATATCTCGGATCAATTATATCCTCAAACAGATCACTGGATGCCGAAATATCTGCCAGATCAACCAAGGCAAACTCTGTATTTGGACTAATCATGAGGGCAGTGTTCCTCAAACCATAATTTAGTCTCCAAATCAAAGCTCGAACTTAAAACGCCACAATCCCAAGCATCATGCTATATTCGTTTGAAATGTGGCCGATAAGTCAGACATAGCTAGGAAAAGTCGACGCCGTTCAAACGAGACACCTGCATCGATTAGAAGGCTTCAAATGGTATGATCAGATCCGCAACACTGAAATCCTGACGATCTTCAAGCCGGCAAATCTCTACTCAAGTAGAAATTCCCCTTGGGATGGTACTGCCTCCTACTCCGCCTCCCAACAAGCACCCCTGCAAGGATCATCACGAACTTCAACCTCTCAGAATATGAATGGCGACGCCCTAGAGGAAGACTGCGCACCAGGTGGGTTGATGTAATATGCCAACTACTCCTCAGCCGCAATATCAACCCAAACGAGGGCTTATCGCTAGCCCGGGACAGGACAACCTGGAGAAGACTACGGCACTGTCAACTAGTTCCCTCTACGCTGGCAGCCCTGCTGAGCAAGAGCGTTAAGTCAAGTAAGTCAACTCGATGTTGTTACTTTTAAAATGCACTGTATATTTAAGCTACTGCTCGATTATCTTGATGCAAATAATAAATCATAACCTAATCTGCATTTTTCAAAAAGTTCAACTGTCCGAGTTGAACTTTACTGAACTGTTAAGAGCACATGGCCAGAAAACAGATACAGGTATCGAATTGCAGTTAGGCTAGGATCAAAAAATGCTTAAGATATAAGTTTCTGGTCCAATAGCAAAAATATTTTCTTAGAATAATAAATAAATAGTTTTTGATACAATAAACAGGAGCATTTTCCCAGGAACCGAAGTTCAAAAGAACTGCTATTTACTTTTACACGCTATTTCTGTTTGTGATTTTGGTTGAGTTAGTTATTTCATTTTCTTTGGTTAGGACTGAGGCAGAGAAGTATTATCACATATTACGGTACAGATCGAAAAAAAAAACGCTTAACGACTTGCACAAAACCGAGCTAAGTTAGGACCTGTAGGATAAATGAACTAAGCCCTGATTCGGGGCGAAAACACTTATTAGAGGAAAAATAGCTTTCCAGTCCTTCCAACACCCCCAACCTCCCAAAAATATTTTTTCTAAGGAATGTAGTTGTAGAGTCAACCTCTTTTGAAAAAAAATAATGCGAGTATTTTCAATCTGCAATATTTTCTCACTCCCCGTCAATTTTTTGTACAAAAGCGGGCATTTTGAACCTTTTTGAAGCGTAAACATGCAACGATTTTCAATCTATATATTTGAAGGTATATAGTGGGCCTACAGCCCCTCCAATATACCCCAGCCTTCTCCCGCCAGCTTCTTCGTAAAAAGGCAGGTATAGTGTACCTTATTTGAATCGTAATCATGCAAGAATTTCAATTGGTATGAATGGAGAAGCAAAGGTTTAGAGACCCTCCAATGCTTCATTGTCCCTCTTGCCTTAAATTCAGCAAATAGGCAGACAAGTCGAAGCTTGTTTAAAAACGAGTAATCCAAGGATTTTTATGGTCTGTGATTAGATGATAAAATAGGTCCGGAACTTTCTCCCGCCTTCCCATCTCAGCTTTGTAGCATATAGGTAGCCAAGTTCCACCTTGTCTGAATTGAAAATGATTGTCTAAATCCTTGATCTTCTCAGTTGGTGCGAAGACCAGCTATGGTCACGTCTAGGTCTAGGTTTTCAATTCGCCATGTTGTTCCGTTAGTTTCGGAGAGTTTGCCAGAGGATTTGAGAAATTTTGAGGGTTCGCAGGAATTTAGTAAATTGTTAAAGAACCATTGTTTTGATGTGTATATTTCGGATGGATTATTCTGGGCCAGTTAAGTTAGGTTTTTGAAGAGGGTTTAGTTGCAGCTTAATATGATTATAAATATTATAATTTTGTTTGTGGTGTTGTTTGAAGGTTCGTTGGTTTTGGGGTCCGGTAAGTTGAGCTCTAATTTTTTTTTTTTTTTTTTTTTTTTTTTTTTTTTTTTTTTGGTTTATTGAAGCAATCATGCTTCAGGGAATCGATGATGTATACTTTATTTTTTTAAATAAACCCAGTGTTACTTACTTGTCTGAATCAATGATTTTCCTTCTAAAGTTTTAAAGCACAAAATGGGCCAGTTACCCTGCCAAAACACCCGACACATCTATTCCTCAGCTCCTTAGCAAAAACAAGGGCATCTTGCAGGTTGTTTGAAGCGTAATCATACAAGAATTTCAAAATGTTTGATTAGAGGCAGAAAGAAACCCCATGGCTCCTTCAACACCCCCCCCCCCAAACACAAACTTTTCAGTCGAGAGGTTGGCATGTTTATTTTTGTTTTCACTGACCAACTTGAAATTTGTGGGGCATATACGTTGGGCAAATGGGACGCGAGAATGATTATTTTCAGAGGCCCGCAGCCCTTTTCCGACTTCTGTATGAATGCGCTCAGATTCAGTTGAAACCTCAATGACACAGGTGATCTGAACAAGGTTATCTACCAATGGTCCATTTCAAAGAGGAGGCGAGTATGGGTTCAAGATGTTGTAAACTACACATATGCCCATCGAAGATGTATACTTTATTTTTGAATAAACCCAGTGTTACTTACCTATATGCCCATGTACCATTTCATTTTGTTTCTTGTCTGTTTCCGTATTTCAGTATGGATGATAAAGGATTATTGTCTGTGTTACACGAGATGACAAGTCGCATATTCTTACCAGTGTCATTTTAAGGAAAATACTCTCGCTGGCCTTAGAACTTCAAGCAGTCAATGGGTGTAACATGGCTAGCTTTCTTCTTCGAAACTGGTAGTAGAAAGGTGCTAGAGGAAGATGGAGGGAGGGGAGTTGGTTCAAAAGGCCCCTTCCACACTCTAGTTGTCAGTCATATATTATGAAAGTGGTTAGATTATTTCGGCTCAAGTAAGATGCATCGTCTTTATAAAAAGAAGGCACAGGAAGGAAAAAGGAAGAGGGGTGTTGAAGAGACCACAGGGTGACTGTGCGTCAAATTTAGATGGATTAAAAATTGTTACACCAATCTTCCTCAAAAAATGTATAAACTTTTTACCTTTCAGTTAAAAAACTGATGGAAACGGGGGGGGGGGGTATGGGCCTCATTTTTGACTACACTAGATCACAACTTACCTCGTTTTGCACTGAATCAGGACTTAGCTACTTAGCTACTAATCTACTAAGCTACTTAGATACTAATCAGGACTTAGCTACTTTTTGGTAGCTGGTTTCTCTGGTCATTATCTTTTTTTTCCCTCCAGGAGAACTCATCAAAGAAGTTGTCAGACCCTCGAAACTATCAAAATGATGCATCACATTAATAACTTTGCACAGAAAAAATGATTTAATAGTCTTTTATCCGCTACCTGAGGATTATTGACCAGCTTATAAATAAAATATATTTTTCTTGGTTTAAAATTTGACTTTCCTGCCTTGGGCCAACTTTGTAACGTCACTACTAAGAAAGGAGCAGACGGTAACCCCAATTTCTATATCCACGAGAGAATTATTAGTTTAGAAGACACATTTAATGCCATTCCTACGCCCGAGTCCAAAACACAGAAGACAAATTAAGGTATCAATCTCAATCCTAATCACAAACAGAAATGGCTCGTAAAAGTAGATTGTAGCAGTTTAGGACCCACGGGGAAATGGTTCTAGGCATTCACCCCCCCCCCCCCGAAAACACACCCCGCGGAAAATACCCCCCCCCCCTGGAAAATGAGGTTTCCAAATTTGAGAGTTTTATTTGAGTTCTTTTTAGTTTCGTTGAAAAGTGCTAAAGAACGGGAAAAGAGGAATGTACACACCATAAGTATCTTAAAAACTTAGAAAAAAACCCGCAAATTCATTTTTGTTGAAGACTTCCATGCTAAGTTCTGAAATTGTTGGCAGTAGCGGGCGCCAAATTAAAAATAAAAAAAAATTAATTAAAAAAAATGTAGGCGAACAATCATTTAAATTAAGCTAAAAACATACGGCACCAAAAAGTTTAAGAAGGTTTAGCTTTCCTTTGAAAGGATAGTTGGCTTTGGGAACCAAAGAATTCTTATTGTTCAAGTTTTTAGAAACGAAAGCGTTGTCAAATTCTTCGAGTTTGTTTTTCTTATCCTCCAAGCGTAAAACTACCACAAATCACCATTAATAAATAAATGAAACCTAAAATGAACAGAAATAACAATAGAAACCCAATCAAAGTGAAAACGAGTAAAAACTAAAAGGAGTAGGGCTGACAGCACCCATGTCTTCCCAAGACCAGAACATAATTTGGACTTTACTTAAAAAAAAAAAATAACCGTTTATTGTCAGTTTAACATACATATTCTGATATTTATTTCCTATAGTCTTAATGCTTCTTTATTTAGTCAAAAAAGTAAAAACATTTAAAGTGTATTTTGTTTTCAGTAAAGTGCAAATTATGTTCTGGTCTCGAGAAGGTGTGGGGGCTGCCAGCCCTACTCATGTTGGTGGTTGCTTATGTTGAGTTCGACTTGCCCATTCATGGTAATTTTGTTCGTTTTGGGTTTAATTCTTTTATTGATGGAGAATTGAGATACTTCTATTCTGCGAAAATTATTTGGACTCACCTCTACTCATTTTTGGCTTAATGAGGCTCTTTCTATTCCTTGACAAACTTGTTTTGTGGAAAAAGTTTTAAAAAAATTTTCTGTTTATTTTTTATTGACATAGTCTTTTTCATAGAAAAACTTTTTCATATCTTTTTGTTTGTTTTTTCTTTTAGACTCTATAGTTTTTACATTGAAAATTGTTCAACTTTATTTCTTCTAATTTTTGGTTTAATGAGGCTCTTTACTTTTCTTTAAAAACTTGTTCCATGTGTTTCCCATTTATTCCCATTAACAAATATTATCTGTAAGTAATTAAATTTAAAAAACAAGTTTTTCAACTGAAAGTAAGGAGCAACATCAAACTTTAAAACGAACAGAAATTATTACGTATATGAAAGGGGTTGCCTCCTCCTCACGACCTCGCTCTTTACGCTAAAGTTCTTTTTATAGAACTTTAAAAGAAAGCTTATTATTCTAATTAAACAGGCAGTGTGTTTCAGGAATCATTCTTAAAAAATTAGGACAAAAAGTCAAAACTTTAGCGTAAAGAGCAAGGTCTTGTGGAAGGGGCAACTCCTCTCATATGCTAATAATTTCTGTTCGTTTTAAGTTTGATGTTGCTCCTTACTTTCAGCTGAAAAACTTTTTTTATTTAATTTCTGATCAATTTTTAAATACTACCGGGAAATCCGGCTCTCTCTCCATGAAAAATTCCGGTACTTATGTATTATACGCCACTCACTCAAGTTTACGCTGTTTAAAGCTTGAGAACCAACCGGTAGCTTCGTTATTTTAGTAACAAATTTGGGCTATATATTTGCACATTAGGGGAGGATGGGGGTAAAGTATAGCAGGTCTGCCAGTAAAATGTGTTAGGTAAAATTATTTTGTATATTATGAAATAAGAATTGTTTTCTGACTTCAAACTGTCCAAATACTTTACCCCCTCCCCCCTTATGTGCAAATCAAATTATGTATTTTCCATCTATAATGTCACTTGTCTTTGTCTTGTCTCACGCTAAGCTGAAAGAAACTAACAAGGAAACCGGTTTGTTCTTGAGTTTTACACAGCGTAAACTTGAGTGAGTGGCGTATAATACACAAGTACCGAAATTCCTTCCCCCTACGGAAAAAAAACTCAAACAATATTCTCAAATTTAGAAAACCTTATTTTCTACGGGGGGGGGGCATTTTCTGCGTGGGTGTATTTTTCGGGGAGGGGGGGGGGTAATAGCCAGCCACCCGGCGAAATATTATTTTTTTTTTTTTGTATCTTGAAAATTCCTATTTATTATTCTAAGAAAACATTTTTGCATTAGGGTAGGGAACCTATTTATTATTACTAATACTACTAACAACTCACCGCAGCACCAAGCCACCTGAGGCCAACACAGCTACACACGCTCCTCCTCCATCCCAATCTGTTCAAAGCCTCCATTTCTATACCCGCCCACGAAGTTCCCATTTCCTTTAAATCTTTCTTTATGACGTCCTCCCACCCCAGACGGGGACGACCTGCCCTATTTATTATTCTAAGAAAACATTTTTTCCATTAGGAAATATCTCGAGCACGTTAAAATTTAATCTAACTTCCAACAAATGTCTGCTCGCTTACTTAATTGAATAGATTTCCCCTTGAAAGCAAAAAGATTATTCGAAGAAACGTGAGCTTGGCGCAGTCCTATCTGACATAGCATATTAAACTCCATTTCAGCTCAAACCACTGTGAATAAATATAATACAGTATGATCATTCCCTACCTTAACCATTATACAAAGCCGGACCGAGATACAAGTGCTCCAGAGAGCATTTATACAAGGAGAAACATAAGCGATATTCAATTTTTTCATGGGTAGACAAGTCAGATTTCTCTTGAACGCAAAACTTGGCTTCACCTTTGTAGCACTAAATTTTAAAGAATCTAATTTTAAATTAATTTATTCCAATACATATATAAAAATCGGTAATTAGTAGTGGAATGTTATTATTAGGTTTTTTGAGGAATTACAAGTAAGTTTCGAAGTCTCGAGTTGGTTTCAAATGCATTTTGAGAAAGTTTCTGCGAAATTACCTGTTCCAAGGTAATATATACTGGACCGCTGATGTCAGATTAAATGTGAGGAGCTGTTTGTACGCGCGGAGAATGTAGTAGCTAAAAATCACTAAGCCGTGATCTTACTGTTATATTATTTACATATAGTGGCTCAAACGCAGCATGCTCTGGCTCAAGAAGAAGTGGAAATCATCCGTATTACCCCAGAAAAGAATTATAAGCAGATATGCCAAATTTGTCAATCCGTTTCATTTTTTTTCTTTAGAAAAACAAAAGTGTAAAACAAAGGCAAACAAAGGCGAAGTTTGAAGTACCAAGGAAATCAAGATAAAAAAACATTTTTGCCCCCTAAATTTATTTTAACCATATCTGAAAACCAGTTTTCTAAGATTTTTTGGGTTGTTTCTGAAAACCAACTTTCTAAGATTTTTTTTGGTTGTTTCTGAAAACCAATTTTCTAACATTTTTTTGGTTGTTTCACAATTATGAAGTTTTTATGGAAGGATTACATTTTTGTCAGTGTTGTCATGGCAAATCGCGAAAATAAATCTGCAACACTAGTTGTTTAAATTTTGTACCGCTTTTTGTCAAAAAAATCCAAACTTTAATAATCAGTTGATTCCCAAAGACAACTACACCTTCAAAGGAAAACCGTACCTTCTTAAGGTGTTTAGTACTCTATTTTCCTAGCTTATTTACGATGATTTTTCAGCAGTTTTTTTCTTTTTATTTAAATCGGCACCCACCATTACCAAAAACTGTATACCATGTGGAGTTTTTTTTCATATCAAAAATTTAATTCCCCCAATCTCTTAATTTTTCTAAGATGTCTACGATTGTGTATGCTTCCAGTTAAATAGTTCAAACAATTCGACTTCATTTTATTGTCCTTATCATTTTAAATAGATAGATTTCCTTATTGGCCAAACTAGAAATTAGTGGGATTGACATGCATATCTTTATTTAAAGCATTTAATATTCTCCCATTAAAATTTCCCTATCAGACAGCACACCAGGTCAAGATTCATCTTCTTCTTTAAAAACTTTCTGTACGTATTCGCAGCAGATTGTAAGTAAGGAAATGCTTGTATTTGGTTGAACTAGGACTGTAGAGAAGTATCCCAACAAAATGCATGGAGATGCGTCAATTTCACAAATAAGTTGATGCCTTAACATAAAATGATCCCAAATCATATTTCTTCTAAAGAAATTTCAATTTAAATTTTAATATTTTTAGCAGGAATTAAATACCCGTTTTATCAAAGAATTGATTAAAGATTTCGAAGGCTTTTAAGAAGTAGGAAAAAAGTACACAACTTTCAATAAAAAACTTGAGTACAATTAGGAGATCGTGAATTAGAATACTTTCCCAGGAACAGGAAACTCACCGAAATTTCATTAGTGCAAACATGGGCGTGCGTAACTTCTTATCTAAGGAAGGGGGCGACCGATTCTGTGATGAAGGGCGGGGGCTGAAGTTGTATTGGCAATTCACAAAACCTTACATTGCCAGCAAGTTCTATCATACGCATTAAATATTTATTAATAAGTAATCACCAAAAATCATACATCATCAATAGGCTTCATCATTAATCTTCTTGGATTAGAGCTAAATCTTTCCAAGACATTATGGATAATTGCTTCTTGTTTGACTTTTATTCTGTCATTCCAGCTGTTAATTTCCAGCTTTTTCAACCATCTACCTTTTATCAACCCCTTTTTTAGCCATCAACTGCTTTTTTAGCCATCAACTGCTTTTTTAGCCATCAACTGTTTTTTCAACCACCTGCCTTTTCAGCCATATCTAGTGTAAATTTAAAGTTCTAGGATGGCAGCTGCCTCCCTCTGCTCTCCCCCCTTCCGTACGCCCATGAGAGAAAAAAATAGGAGACTCAGGAGATCGACACGTTTTCTTTCATATTTAAAAAAATTATAGAAAAAAATATATATAACTATTATTCCTACCTACTTGACTAAATCAAGGCAGTACGTCATAGAAGATCTTTGAGATGAAGAGGATGACTGACTTCTTCTAAAAATCTTCAGCATGACCTTTGAATTCCTTTGCATGGAAAGCCTGAAACGAAGTTATGTAGATTCAAGTAATAGACTGTAGGACACTTACAAACCCTAAAACAAAATGCAGCAAAATTCAAAAATAGCAAATAGTGGCTGCAAGTTCAGTTATTATGATGTCACCAAAACATTTCGGATGGGATGTACACACGGCATTATTCCATGAATTAGTTTTTGCGAAAGTTTGAAAAACTTAAAAACAAGTTGTCTTTAGGGTACAGTTGCTTCCAAAATGATGGTTTATTAGGCCCTAATATACAGTCAGGACAACATTTTTGGTGTTTACTGAAAAACATTCAAATGAATTTACTGAAAAAAATGTGCATTGTCAGTTTAATGTACATATGCTGATATTATTCCTTAAAATCTTAATTAATTTTTGGTTTCTTAAAGTTATTAATTAAAAAAACTTTTTCCACAAAATAAATTTTTCAAAGAAAAGTAAAGAACTCCATTAAACAAAAAATGAGCAAAAATAAAATAATCTACCAAGCTCGAAACTACCACAAATCAGCATCGATAAATAAATGAAACCCAAAACGACCAGAAATTACAATAAATAACCAAGTCAAACTCAAAACGAACATAAATTAACATAAGGGCGCAAAACCCCTATGCCTTCCCAAGGTCAGAACATAATTTGCACTTTACTGAAAAAAATATAAATGTATTTACTTTTATAACTTTAATAAATCAAATAATTTTAACATTTTGATTAATAAATATCAGTATATGTATATTAAACTGACAATGCACATACATTTGTATTTTTTAATTAACTTCACCCAGGATTTTTCATGGGGAAGGAAGTCAAACCACGAAATATCCATTTTTAGGTCATTATTCCTCACATTTTTATGGGAGAATCATGTAGATAAATATTAGGGGTGGGGGCTCTTGTTCTGTATACTCCTGTTCTGTGGTATCAATTTACGGAAATATTAAAGGGAGGGTGGAATATATTCTTTTCTAAATCTTGGGGGGTAATTTTTTTCAATGAAAATACATAAAAACATTTTTTAATAAAAAATACCCTCCCCCCCACCTCCCAAAAGCTCATTCTCAAAATCTAGAAATTTTTGTGAGCTAATATGCCCCACCTGCGCCCTCCCAATTGCCTATATGTACATATGATGCCTACCATATAATAGCTATTCCGAAAAAGAACCAGATTTATTTAAGAATGATGGAAAATGATGGCGAAAATAATTCTTTAAATCTTTTCGTTTTTTTTAAGACTATAGTTTGGCCTGCTATTCGAATGCTGGAGAAAAATTTTCAGCTATTTTTAACAACATACACCCTTTTAAAAATCAGGACACAAAAGTAGTAGTGTTTAATTTAGTTTCATACCTCCTCTAGTTGACCTGACATAGAAGACTTGACACTATTCGCAAAAAAAATCTGGTTCCTTTCTTTGATAGCTCGGATACACTTACGCTATTTTGATTCCGTTAAATTTTAAGAGCAGAAGTAGCCCTGAAAGTCTGAACATAATACCCCCAGTCGTTCATGGGCTAGGCTACTGCTGAGATGCCTCCAGCGCATAACTTAAAACCCTTGCCCTGAGGGCCATGGCGGAGTATCCTCCTCAAAAACATATTTTCTATCTATAAATCAACTACGCTGAGCAAAATGGCTACCTCAAAATTTCTATTGGATGTGTTTGGGGGAATGAAGGGCGTGAGGGGGGGCTAGTTGCCCTCCAATCACTTTCGACTATTAAAAAGGGCACTAGTCCTTTGAATTTCCAATTGAATGAGCTTTTTTTGAAGTTTCCACGACAACTCTTTCTATAAAAACATTATGTGCCCCTGGGCATAACTTAAAACCCGTGCCCTTAGCGTTGTGGGGGAGTGTCCTCCTCAAAAACGTATTTTCTCTCTATAAATCAACCATGCTGAACAAAATGGCTATCTCACAATTTTGATTGAATGTGTTTGGGGGAATGATGAGCGTGGGGGGGCTAGTTACGACAACGGCTTCTATAAAAACCTTATATGTCCCCAGGGCAAAATTTGAAACCCTTGCCCTGAGGGCTGTGGGGGAGTATCCTCCTCAAAAATATATTTTCTATCTGGAAATCAACTACGATGAACAAAATGGCTATCTCAAAATTTTGATTGGATGTGTTGGATAGTTGCCCTCCAATCACTTTCGACTATTAAAAAGGGCACTAGCCCTTTTAATTTCAAATCGAATGAGACTTTTTTGATGTTTCTAAGACAACGCCTTCTATAAAAACCTTATATGCCCCCAGGGCATAACTTAAAACCCTTGCCCTGAGGGTTGTGGGGGAGTTTCCTCCTCAAAAACATATTTTATATCTGGAAATCAACTACGCTGAACAAAATGACTATCTAAAATTTCGATTGGATGTGTTTGGGGGAAAGATGAGCGTGGGGGAGGGGGCTACTTGGCCTCCAAACATTTTTGACTATTACGAAGGGCACTAGTCCTTTGAATTTCTACTCGAATTAGCCTTTTTTGAAGTTTCTACGACAACACCTTCTACATAACTTCATATGCCCCCAGGGCATAACTTAAAACCCTAGCCCTGAGGGTTGTGGAGGATTGTTCTCCTCAAAAACACATTTTCTATCTGGAAATAAACTAGCCTACGCTAAACAAAATGGTTATCTCAAAATTTTGATTGGATTTGTTGGGGTGAATGATGGACGTGGAGGGGGGGGGAGCTAGTTGCCCTCCAATCACTTTCGACTATTAGAAAGGGCACTAGCCCTTTGAATTTCCAATCAAATGAGCCCCTTTTGAAGTTTCTATGACAGCGCTTTCTATAAAAACTTTATATACCCCAGAACATAACTAAAATCCTTGCCCTGAGGGTTGATGGGGAGTGTCCTCCTCAAAAACATATTTTCTATCTGGAAATCAACTACGCTGAACAAAATAGCAATCTCAATATCTAGATTGGATGTGTTTGGGGGAATGACGGACGTGGGGGGCCTATTTTCCAACACTCTACGTCGGCTATTAGGAATTTCACTAGCGCGTAGAAGTTCCATATGAATTACCCCGCTGTTAATTCTATACGAGAGTATACTCTTATAAAATACTATCGTGCCAGCAGGGCTTAGTTAAAAAGGCTTGCCCCGAGGATTGTGGGGGAGTGTCCTCCTCAAAAATATGTTCTATGTGGAAATCAACTACGCTGAACAAAATGGCTATCTAAAAATTTTGATTTAATGTATTTGGGGGAATGATGGGCGTGGGGGGGGCTAGTCGCCCTCCAATCACTTTCGACTATTAATAAAGGTACTAGCACTTTGAATGTCCAATTGAATGAGCCTTTTTTTATGTTTCTACTACAAAGTCTTCTATAAAAACCTTATATGCCCCCAGGGCATAACTTAAAACCCTTGCCCTGAGGGTTTTGGGGGAGTGTCCTCCTCAAAACAATATTTTCTATCTGGAAATCAACTACGTTGAACAAAATCAACCTGAACTAACCTGAACAAAATGGCTATCTCACAATTTTGATTGGATGTGTTTGGGGGAATGATGGGCGTGGGGGGAGAGGGGCTAGTCACCCTCCAATCACT
Source organism: Artemia sp. Qi Xiang Cuo (assembly GCF_049724085.1). Classification (NCBI taxonomy): domain Eukaryota; kingdom Metazoa; phylum Arthropoda; class Branchiopoda; order Anostraca; family Artemiidae; genus Artemia; species Artemia sp. Qi Xiang Cuo. Next base: position 30,544,206 of record NC_142803.1, on the reverse strand, counting down.
TTCGACTATTAAAAAGGGCACTAGCCCTTTGAATTTCCAATCAAATGAGCCTTTTTTGAAGTTTATACGAGAACGCCTTCTATAAAAACCTTATATGCCCACAGGGCATAACTTCAAACCCTTGCCCTGAGGGTTGTGGGAGAGTGTCCTCCTCAAAAGATATTTTCTATCCGGAAATCAACTACGCTGAACAAAATGGCTATCTCAAAATTTTGATTGGATGTGTTCGGGGGACTGATGGGCGTGGGGGGCTAGTTTCCCTCCAATCACTTTCTACTATTAAAAACGGCACTAGCCATTCCAATTTCCAATCGAATGAGCCCTTTTCGAAGTTTCTACGACAACTCCTTCTATACGAAGTGTCCGGGTATGGAGACAAAAAAAAAAAAAAAAAAAAAAAAAAAAAAAAAAACCATTGTGCCCATATCTTTCTTTGCTTAGGTATCGTTCTTTACTGCCTATGATAAAAGTGAAAACATTTAAAATAATTTTGTTCATTAAAGTACAATCATTAAGAACAAAACCAATTATTCCACTTGTTATGTTTAGAAGTAAGTTATAGATGAACTATTATTATCATTAATACATTGTTCATTATAGTTTCTGTGAGTTTTTTTTTGTTCTGCTCAAAACATAGCTTTGCTCTTTACTTTTGTTAAAAAGCTTGTTTTTTTTTAATTACCTGATAAAAGGATTGAGTTAAAATATTACAAAATTAATTTCATTCTACAATCTATTATTAATTTGTTATTGCCTACACCCTGACAGCCTTACTTCTGTACCGCAAATGTAAACAGGAACAATAGTAAGCTTACTCTTCTAAACATTTTTAAAAAGGCAGAAAGTATGAAGATTGACAACTAAGTTATATTTCAACTATACTTTTATGAAAGTTAGAATAGTAATTTATTGAATTCATTATAGACTTAAGGGTTGGTTTCAAATTTAATACGGAGTAGTTTAACAAATGTTAAACAAATATCATGTTAGCTCTAATTTCGCGAAAATTGGATATAGGATTTTTTTTCCCCTGGGTTCGGTTTATTTTGTGCTATGGCTTCCAAGAGATTGTTGGAATGACAAGGCGTGTACTACTATTGCTAAATGTTTGGGCAATCTTTCATTTGTTTAACATTATCTCAGAGATACCTATCTAGGAAGAACCTAGCGATTTTATTAATTAAGAAAAATACTAATTAAGCTCCTGTATAAGAAAGGTGATAAGACTGAGTGTGGTAATTATAGAGGCATTAGTTTGGTTTCTGTATATAGCAAATTACTTAGTATGATGATATTTTTTATACTGAGAGATACTGTAGACAAAGTTCTAAGAGAGGAGTGTGGTTTTAGAAAGGGTAGAGGATGTACCGACCAATTTTCACCCTTAGATTAATAATTGAGAAGTGCACGAGTCATCAAACACCTTTAGTCCTCAGTTTTACAGATTATGAGCAAGTGTTTGCAGGGCCGGATCGACTAGGTGCGGGGCCCGATTGCAATTTTTTACGGGGTCCCCTCCATATATTAAATTTCTCAGCAAAATTCAAATCCAGCATATAAATGGATAAATAAACATATTCTTTAGCATAGCTGTTTGTGTCTCACAATATTTCTTCCTAGAGATCTGTTGGGTTATGACTGATCTATTAATTTAAAAGATGCGAAAGGTGTTAATTAACATCTCCATTGGGGTCTAAAAAGTACATTTGGTCATATAAATATAGTTCAAAATCACCATCTTTGGTCTGTGATGGGTGTGCTGCTAAAATGATTTTGTGATAAACTTGTCAAGCTATTTTGAAGCTGAAAACATTATGACTATTTTTGGTTCGATCATCACTTACGTTGAACGAAGCTAAAGCAAAACATGAGTTACACTTTCATATTTGTTTGTGGAACTCTTTAGAGAGCAACTGGTGTCCTACAACAAACCTGTCCAACAACAACAACATGTCGTCCAACAACAACACAACACAACACACGTCCAACAACAACAACACAACAACAACAGGGTGTCCAACAACAACAAATTCATGTCGAAATGCAATTCCGACATCAATGCAATTGATGTCGAAATGCAATTCCGACATCAATGCAATTGATGTCGGAATGCAATTCGACAAAGCAGGCAGTAGCCCCACAGTAAATCATCTCACAGTGAATACATACAGAGTTGAAGGGTCCCAATGACTTGTAAATAACACTTGCGTAGTTTACGGCATCTTGGTAGGTTTTTACTGGGTTTTATGCCACAATTTGGTGGCATCGAAGATTGTGGTGCTGTTTTTTCTAACATTATTTTGGTACTTGTGAACATATTGTTACAAACTCAAGAAGTTAGGTCAATACTTATTACATATATAAAAATATAATTAAAACAGAACAATTTAGAAACAAATTTCGGCTATATATTTGAACCGTAGGGGGGGGGGGGTTAAATTATAGTGGATCTACATGCAAAATGTGTAAGCTAAAATTAATCTGTATATTAGGAAGTAAGAATTGTTTTCTAACTTCGCGTTGTCCAAATACTTTACCCCATCCCCTTGATGCGTAATTATATAGCCCAAATCATGTAAGTCCAACGTATTCTGTCACCTGTCACTTGTTTTCCATTGAGCGTAAGCTAATTGACTCTTAATACAGAAAGACAAAACCGATTTGTTCTAGAGTGTGTATCCTTATGTACACAAGAACATTGTTTCTTCTACACTTTCATTACTGACTCATTCTGATTTTCTTTGTCCTTTGACAGCACAGTTCTTTCTTCTTTGCTGTCATTTTTAACACTCTTGATACTTGCTTTAGCATGCCTGCTAAATCTACAAGTCTTTGTTCTTCACTTTCAACATTGGCAAGTTCTGATTCCTGCTGTT